>NC_057711.1:139064126-139101122 GCF_004010195.1 Chiloscyllium plagiosum | reverse complement strand
GCCCAGCAATCACTTCTCTAGCTTCCCACAGAGTTCTAGGGTACACCTGATCAGGGCCTGGGGATTTATCCACCTTTATGCGTTTCAAGACATCCAGCATGTCCTCCTCTGTAATATGGACATTTTTCAAGATGTCACCATCTATTTCCTTACAATCTATATCTTCCATGTCCTTTTCCACAATAAATACTGATGCAAAATACTTGTTTAGTATCTCCCCCATTTTCTGTGGCTCCACACAAAGGCGGTCCTGCTGATCTTTGAGGGGCCCTATTCTCTCCCTAGTTACCCTTTTGACCTTAATGTATTTGTAAAAACTCTTTGCATTCTCCTTAATTCTATTTGCCAAAGCTATCTCAGGTTCCCTTTTTGCCCTCCTGATTTCCCTCTTAAGTATACTCCTACTTCCTTTATACTCTTCTAAGGATTAACTCGATCTATCCTGTCTGTACCTTACATGTGCTTCCTTCTTTTTCTTAACCAAACCCTCAATTTCTTTAGTTATCCAGCATTCCCTATATCTACCAGCCTTTCCTTCCACCCTAATAGGAATATACTTTCTCTGGATTCTTGTTATCTCATTTCTGAAGGCTTCCCATTTTCCAGCCGTTCATTTACCTGCAAACATCCGCCCCCAATCAGCTTTCGAAAGTTCTTGCCTAATACCATCAAAATTGGCCTTTCTCCAATTTAAAACTTCAACTTTAAGATCTGGTCTATCCTCTTCCATCATTATTTTAAATCTAATAGAACTATGGTTGCTGGCCCCAAAGTGCTCCCCCACTGACACCTCAGTCACCTGCCCTGCCTTATTTCCCAAGATTAGGTCAGGTTTTGCACCTTCTCTAGTAGGTACATCCACATACTGAATCAGAAAATTGCCTTGTACACACTTAACAAATTCCTCTCCATCTAAACCTTTAACACTTTCCCAGTCTATGTTTGGAAAGTTAAAATCCCCTACCATAGCCACCCTATTCTTCTTACAGATAGCTGAGATCTCCTTACAAGTTTGTTTCTCAATTTCCCTCTGACTATTAGGGGTCTATAATACAATTCCAATAAGATGCTCATCCCTTTCTTATTTATAAGTTCCACCCAAATAACTTCCCTGGATGTATTTCCGGAAATATCCTCCCTCAGCACAGCTGTAATGCTATCCCTTATCAAAAACGCCACTCCCCCTCCTCACTTGCCTCCCTTTCTATCCTTCCTGTAGCATTTGTATCCTGGAACATTAAGCTGCCAGTCCTGCCCATCCCTGAGCCATGTTTCCGTAATTGCTATGATATCCCAGTCCCATGTTCCTAACCATGCCCTGAGTTCATCTGCCTTCCCTGTAAGGCCCTTGCATTGAAGTAAATGCAGTTTAATTTATTAGTCCTACCTTGTCCCTGATTGTTTGAGTGGCTTCTGTTCTCAACTGTACCAGTCTCAGATTGATCCCTTTCCGCACTATCGCCCTGGGTCCCACTCCCCCACCTTACTAGTTTAAATCCTCCCAAGCAGCTCTAGCAAATCTCCTTGCCAGTATATTAAACCCCTTCCAATTTAGGTGCAATCCGTCCTTCTTGTACGAGGTCACTTCTACCCCAAAAGAGATTCCAATGATCCAAAAATGTGAATCCTTCTCCCATACACCAGCTCCTCAGCCATGCATTCATCTGCTCTATCCTCCTATTCCTGCCCTTACTAGCTCGTAGCATTGGGAGTAATCCAGATATTACTACACTCGAGGACATCCTTTTTAAATTTCTGCCTCTCTGTAATCTCCCTTCAGACTCTCAACCTTTGTCTTTCTGCAACACTTGTATTTATATTCCACTTTGAGTTCAGTAAAGTATCTGTAATTCACAGAATTTGATGGAGGTATTCAGGCAGGAAACCAAAAGCTTGGTGAAAGACGACTTATAGTGTGTCTTAAAGGGGGAGAGAGAGACTCAGGAGGTTAAAAATGTTTAGGAAGGGAATTTCAGAGCTTAGAAATGAGGCACAGCAACCAATGATGAAGCAATCGTATTAAAGGACACACACAGTCGCAATTGAATGGAGGAAGCTTTATAAAATTGGGCAAAGTGACAGTAATAGGGAATGAGCTAACTGGGGAGGGAATTGAAAACAAAGGTGATAATTTTAAAATGAGTTGCTGCCAGACTGGAAGGCAATACAGGCCAGCAAGCAGACATGATGGATTAATGGGACTTGGTGATGATACTGATGTTTCAAAATGTTCTCAGTTTGAAGTAAGATTCCACGGTTCAGGATGGCCCTGTTCTCATATCTTAAAATTCTGCCTAACTGCTCTATTCATGACAATTAGTGTGCAATTGCCAAAATGCAAATGGGGTTCATCAGCAACACAAGGTAAAAATCACTTTTCAAAACACGAGTAATTTTAAGCCCAATTTGCAGATGTATTACTGACAGTGCCCAAAGCTAAAATTTAAATCTGTTCATCTTTTGATTTGTCCTTATAGAAAGAAACTGATATTCCTTGGACATGACTAAAGTGGACATAAGAAAATTCTGTTGAAATACATGCGGTAAAGGAAACTTTCAAACAGGCTAGATAAACATAGGAAGACACTCATGGTGGAAGATATATCCTGATGTTAAGGAAAAGTAAGGAAAGGAATCTCGATATGAGATAATCCAGCAAGAGAAAGGCAATAAATTAAAATAAAGAGGCTTGATAAAGTCAAAAAGATATACAGACTGGTGTCTCACTTTCAGTACAATACTCTAAAGACAGCCACCTATGAAGCGTATCCAACTGTGTTCATAGTCTGCTTGTGTCTTCATGCTGAGTTTAATAAAGGTGAAACAAGAAAACCCTTAAGGCTCACACTTACTTCAACTTCAAAATGAACCTATAATTCAATGCCTTTTCTGCTTTTCAACCTCTGAGAGATGATAGATGTATATTTAGCATTTTTGTATTCAGTCATTGAACATGTGCATCATTGGCTGGGCCCAGCATTTATTGCCCATCCCTAGTTGCCCTTGAGAAGGCAGTTGTCAGTTGCCTTCTTGAATTTTTGCAGTTCGCCTGCTGTGGGTTGACCCACACGCCATTAGGGAGGGAGTTCCAAGATTTTGACCCTGTTACAGTGAAGCAATGGCAATATATTTCCAAGTCAGGATAGTGAGTGGTTTGGAGGGAAACTTGAAAGTGGTGGTGTTCCCATATATCTGCTGCTCTTATCCTTCTACAAGGAAGTGTTCGTGGGTTTGGAAGGTGTTGCCTGAGGATCTTTGGTGAAATTCTGCAGTGCATCTTGTAGATGGCATACCCTACTGCTTCTGCTGAGCATTGGTGTTGGAGGGAATGGATCTTTGTGGATGTGGTGCCAATCAAGTGGGCTGCTTTGTCCTGGATGGTGTTAAGCTTCTTGAGTGTTCTTGGAGCTGCACCCATCCAGACTTGTGCCTTGTAGATGGTGACAGGCTTTGTGGAGTCAGGAAGTGAGTATTTGCTGCAGTATTCCTAGTCTCTGATCTGCTCTTGTAGCTATTGTATTTATGACAGGTACAGTTAATTTATCTAAACCTGAAGTGACATAGGGCTGCAGTCAGCAATAATCCCATTTATGGTACAATGATAGACAGCTTATTGACATCATTCCATTCAAAACAGCTATGGTGTAATTAAATCGATTATCGGTACTTTCTGTTATTTTAAATCAATGCACTAATATACCTTACGATGTGAGAGTAATAGATTTTAAAATTGTACTTGTGTCTATTCTTATGATTCACAATCAATAATTATATAAAACAAGAAAGTACTTTATCATCAGAAAAGGCTAAAGATGTTTACAACCAATAGAATCTTTATTTAATGTTCAGTCAGTGCTATTTTGCAAACAACAATCAATAGGCACAGAGCAAATTCCCACAGTTGACAAATGAGATAAACAATCAATCAGATTATCTGAATTTATTGGTGAGAAGAATATTGGCCTCTACACCAAGAGAACCCTCTGCTTCTTCTCAAATAATGCCACGGAATCTTTTCCATCCACCCGAACCAGCAGGTGTGGTCTCGGCTGAATGTCAGTATCTGAAGGAGATATGCAGCAGTCCCTTGGCTCTGCATCTTTTCATTAGCCCAGATTGAGTGTTCAAGTTTGGGGATTGTGGTCTGAACACACAATGTTTTTATTCAGAAGCAATGTGCTACTAATTGAGCCAAGGGTGAGAATTACAACTGCAAATATTTATCGGTGATTTATTGAGGACAGCACAAATATTTCCATGACGTATATCAAGGATTCTAAACACTTGCTGCTTTTAGAGATGGAGTTGCAAAGAGTGCTGTATGCTACTTTAAGCATTTTTCTCCAGACATTAGCTCAATTCAATATTAAAATGATTCCACTTACAGACATTGATATGGACACTGACGGACTCTGACCCATGTCACTTCTGATGGGATGATTCTGCCAAAACTTTCCACAACAGCTATCTTTCATTTTTGACCCTAGATGCTGAGTGTTGGAAGATTAATTAACCACTGGGTAGTCACAAACTGACTGATCCTTTCTAAACTGGGGCTAACATTCCAGTCTGAGCATGTGAGAACTCTGCCGTGTTTTTTACTCCGTCAACATTCTTTACCCTCCACGTCACTCAGTTCAGGTCAGTAAATAATTCAATATTGTAGCATTAAAGCTGAGTTAGAATCATAATCATAGAGTCATAGAGTTGTACAGCACAGAAACAGACCCTCAGTTTCACTCGTCCAAGCTGACCAGACATTCTCCATTAATCTAGTCCCATTTGACAGCATTTGGCCCATATCCCTCTAAACCCTTCCCACCCAGATGCCTTTTAAACGTTATAATTGTACCAGCCTCCACCACTTCCTCTGGCAGCTCATTCCATTCATGCACCACTCTCTGTCTGAAAACGTTGCCCCTTGAGTCCCTTTTAAATCTTTCCCCTCCCACCTTAACCTCTGCCCTCTAGTTTTGGACTCCCCTAACCTGAAGAAAAGACCTTACCTGTTTACCCTATCCATGCCTCTCATAATTTTATAAACCTCCATATGGTCATTCCTCAGCCTCCAATGCTCCAGGGAAAACAGCCCCAGTCTATTAGCCTTTCACTACGGCTCAAACAATCCAATCATGGCAACATCTTTGCAAATCTTTTCTGAACCCTTTCAAGTTTCACAACATCCTTCCTATAGCAAGGAGACCCAAATTGCACACAGTGCTCCAAAAGTAGCCTAACCAACGTCCTGTACAGCTACAACATGATCTCCAAACTCCTATAGGATTCTGGAGTGGAGTGGTGCTGGAAAAGCACAGCAGTTCAGGCAGCATCCGAGGAGCAGGAAAATCGACGTTTCGGGCAAAAGCCCTTCATCAGGAATACAGGCAGAGTGCCTGAAGGGTGGAGAGATAAATGAGAGGAGGGTGGGGGTGTAAGTACTTTGTCATTATCCATTTTAATGTGAGGAACGTTCAAGTCAGATTCGTCTGAACTTCGTTCTTCACCCTGTGTTGTAACAAATTACACATGCACTTTTCCCACGACTTCTATCGAGCGTCCCTTTCAAATATTACCTTTCAATTTGATGAGTCACGCTAAACCTTCCTTTCAAATGTTCACTTTAATCTGGAAGTTACACTAACAATTTATTTCCACAATGAAAATTACATATTCTTGTCTCATCACATGTTGTGCTACTTTTAAATGCTATACAGCTATAGCAGTTATTTTACTTAATCTTTCTCTAAAATTTGATACAATTTTTCTCCGAACTCTGACTTTGAACTTTTCCTTAGTTAGTTTCTGTGGTTATCTCACTGCATGCACAAAAACGAATTCAAATGCATTGATTTTGATAGATTCGTTTGATGCACTGTTATTTACCACATCAGACTCGCTCAAAATATATTAAGACTAGCCTAAATCCTTCTGAGATCCTAGCCACAACAGCTGTTGAAAAAAAAGAACTAAAACATTAGTTCTGTAAAAGCTCGATAGCACCCAACTGGGCTGCTTTTGTTGTTGCAACCTTTGAAAGAAACCCAAGGACTCAAAAGCTGGATACATTACTGACTTACCAAAGAGACAGCACGACACGTCTGTCTTAAAATCTTTCTTCGAAAAACAAAATAACCTCTTAAAATCGGAGCATTGCGACAACTCCCCCCACTAAATTTATCCAAAAAATATATACATGTTTCAATTTAAAATAAAAACCCAAGTTTGATGTCTTTACCATACTCACTATAGACACTATTTTCCTGACGAAGTGCTTATGCCCGAATCATCGACTCTCCTGATCCTCGGATGCTGCCTGACCTGCTTTGCTTTCCAGCGCTACATTTTTCGAATCTGATCTCCAGCAACTACATTCCTCACTTTTTCCTACTCTGCTATATATGCATTATATTGATTGTAAGCATGCAAATACTCACGACTGAAGACTATTTCGTCTTTTTTTTTTGCCACTGAACATTTCCAATCTTTTTAATAAAAGTCACGACGTCACATTGATAACTTTGTTCTCTCATTCTGCCATTTCCATGATTTTCAAATTGAGAGGCGGTTCTAATAAACTGCATCCAAACTGTTTGGAAGTTTTGCCCTTAAATTTCTTTTAAAACTTAAACCGGATATGATCGGTGTATATAATTGTCTCAGGCAAATAACTGGCAGCACAAGTTTGGAAAAAGTGGAATGCCAGCACAATGCTGAAGATTTCATTCTCAACCGTGGAATATTTCCATTGATAATTGTTTAATTTTACGAAAAAAATCCCATTTATCTTTCTATCTTAATGTCGTATTCATGCAAGAGTACAACACGTAAGTTGATAACCCAAATCAATAGCGACCTTCTGTCCTGATTAGAGTGGTGCTGGAAAAGCACAGCAGGTCAGTCAGCATCCGTGGAGCAGGAAAATCGAAGTTTCGGGCAAAAGCCCTTCATCAGGAATGGAGGCAGGGAGACTCCAGGGTGGAGAGGTAAATGGGGATGGGGCTGGGGAGAAGGTAGCAAAGAGTGCAATACCTGAATGGGCGTGGGGTGGAGGTGATAGGTCAGAGAGGAGGGTGGCGGAAAGTAGCAAAGAGTACAATGGGTGGATGGGGGTTGGATGAAAGTGATAGGTCAGGGAGGAGGGTGGAGTGGATAGGTGGAAAAGAAGATAGGCAGGTAGGACGGGTCATGGGGACGGTGCTGAGTTGGAAGTTTGGGACTGGGGTGAGGTGGGGAAGGGGGAAATGAGGAAACTGGTGAAGTCTCCCAACTCCTACAGTCAATGCACTGACCAATAAAGTCAAACCTACCAAACATCTTCTATCTAGGAAAATAACTGATCAATTTTGTCTCAATCCCCTGATCAAGGTATACTGAAGAATGGGTAAAGGCCATGAATTAGTTCAGTGGCAATGGCATTGGTCTAACAATATCTGAGTGGAGCAAGCTTTAGGTTCAGAGATAGCAAGGTTCTGGATCCAAACCTGCTCCAGATAGTTCCTGCAAATAAGAGTCAAGGGCCAGGCTTTCTGGGACTTTCTGATTTGGCAGTCATGTCTTGGTATAATGGTCTCCGAATAGATGCAAACGCTCAGGGTGAGGGGAGAGGGGTGTGGGGTACAACTGATTTGGGCCTGGTGACTGGAGGCAGTCAATGAGGCAGGTGAGTGTCAAGGTAAGCTGGTTAGAAGGCCCACCTCATTTCTCTGAGACCATCTGCATTTTACAAAACATTGTTGGGGAGCCACCACCTCCATACTACCTCCACAGCCCAGTATCCACTACAGGCAAACCTCAGGAGACACATGGCGATGAAAAAAATTAAACTGTAACAAAATAGTATAGCCCTCACATTTGATATTGGAAAAATAAACAGTTTATTCATGAAACCCATTCAGAGATTTTAAATACTCTCAGATGAACACTCTGGTATAAAAACAAGTATCTAATCAGTTAAAAATATCAAAGACAGTTAATCCTTAAATAGCCTCTTAAAACTGTCAGCCACAAACATGAATGCTGCCTTTCTACTTTTGGAGCTTTTAAATGCACATGCATACACATACACCAATTACAAAGAGGAGTAGATCATTCAGCCCCTCCAGCCTCTGATACATTTGATAAGATCATGACAGATCTCTTTGTAATGGTGGCTTTAACTGCCCTTTCCAGTCTGACCTTTGACTCCCCTTGTCAGTGCGAAACCTAGCTGACTCAGCCTTAAAAGTGTTCAATAGCCCTATCTCCACTACTGTCTGAGGAAGGGAACTCCACAGGTAAATGATCCTTTGACAGAAAGAAAATTCTTCTAATTCCTATCTATACTGGGAGATCCCTTTAATTTTAAGCATTGTCTCTTTGTCATTTTCACTCCAACAGACAGCAGCACTGTTGCTTCTCCTTTGTTTCCCTAGGGCTGTGGAATGAAAGCTCTTCAGGTCATGACACTTAAACAGACCTGATCATCCCTTCAAGACTAATTTCACATGGTCCTGAGTTCAAGCCTTCTGCTTATATGATTTATGCCGCTATCAGCAAAAACAGGATCTGTTGGAAATTGGACAAAAGGGTTTTACATCCAGGTCTTACCTGTCACTTTAAATGGCTCTGGAATCAGCCTAACTCCATGGAATTCTGTTCCGACAGCTTCAGGAACATAGGAACAGGGGCCATTCAGCCCTTCAAGCCTGTTCCTTCATTCAATGAGCTGTGGCCTAATTCCACATACTGGCCTTTGATTCATCTCGCTTAATACATTTGCTTAACAACAATTATTTACTTTAGATTTAAAATTAAGAACTGCTCCTGCATCCACTGCTGTTTGTGGAAGAGAGTTCCAAACCTCTACCAGTCTTTGTGTGTAGAAGTGCTTCCCAGTATCTCTCCTGAACAGTCAGGCTATAATTCTCAGACTATGCCCTAGTTCAATGTTCTGAATCAAGTAGGATGCTCCTGTCAGGTAGCAATGGCTGGTTCCTTTCATTGTCTATGCTTTGGGAGTTTGAAATATCCTCCTATTGCATAGTGCTAAATATGGCTTCTGGCTGGTATAAGGATCGTTGCACCAGACAAGAATCATTTATGTTACAACTCATCAGTTTCTTAACCAGTCTCTTAATCTTTGTGCTACTTCACAGCATGCTCCAGGATGTGAGGATACAAAAATAATAGCATAGTAATGTTAGTCAAACTGGATAGAAGCACCTTCAAAATCTTTGGAAGTCAAAGGACCATCTCCTTTGATAATAAGTTGTACAGGTCAGATGAATACAGGCCTGAGTTGGTCCACATTAATTCAGCCATTCTCACACTGACAGTAAATATTGCATGTAATTGGCCACAATACAATAGATAGGGGAAAAATGATCAATAGACAATAGACAATAGACAATAGCCAATAGGTGCAGGAGTAGGCCATTCAGCCCTTTGAGCCTGCACCACCATTCAATATGATCATGGTTGATCATTCTTAATCAGTATCATCTTCCTGCCTTATCTCCATAACCCTTGATTCCACTATCTTTGAGAGCTCTATCCAACTCTTTCTTAAATGAATCCAGAGACTGGGCCTCCACTGCCCTCTGGGGCAGAGCATTCCACACAGCCACCACTCTCTGGGTGAAGAAGTTTCTCCTCATCTCTGTCCTAAATGGTCTACCCCGTATTTTTAAGCTGTGTCCTCTGGTTCGGCACTCACCCATCAGAAGAAACATGTTTCCTGCTGCCGGAGTGTCCAATCCTTTCATAATCTTATATGTCTCAATCAGATCCCCTCTCAGTCTTCTAAACTCAAGGGTATACAAGCCCAGTCGATTCAGCCAGGGTTTCTGCTCCTAATCTGAATCAGGGAACATCTGAGAAGTGTGTTTGATTAGGTGGAAAAAGGGTTGGGCTTGCCTGCATTATCCTCTGTATGGAACACAGTCTAGATTAGAGCGGTGCTGGAAAAGCCAGCCGGTCAGGCAGCATCCAAGGAGCAGGAAAATAGACGTTTTGGGTTTGCTCCTCGGAAGCTGCCTGACCTGCTGTGCTTTTCCAGCACCACTCTAATCCAGCATCTGCAGTCCTCACTTTTGCCTCCTTATGGAACAGCCCATCTGTGTGAGGTACTCAAGGACTACAGGGCCACATCCAATCATTACTGTCAGGAGGGGGGAGAAATAGGGACACAACTGGGAAAAATATTCTTGTGACACTGCATTCCTTGTGTCATTGATGGAAATGTCTGTCATATAGTTATAATTCAGCAATATTCAGACTGGAAGAGAGGCCTCTGTGGTAACAAGATGCTGCACACAATAAAAATATGGAGAGTTAACCTCCACTCTGCACTAATTTCACATTCATGCTTACTGTACCATTAAAGCAGCACAGGCAAACTTTATCCAGCATGCAGTGGCATCAATATTCTCAGTGGGTAGATCAAAAAGCAGCATCAAATCAAAATTTATAACAGAAGGATCCCAGAACAAAACTTCTGTCTGTTGATCAGGCAGCAGCAGCACTCTCGCACGGCTAGAAGCCAGCCCAGAAGGCATTCATTTAAACAGCAGCACAGCCTACTCTGGTTGCACATTCTCCAGCAAGTACAGTCACATAGTCCTACTGGTGACAGTCTCGCATTCTTCAGCAGGCACAGTCACACATTCCTGTTGGTACAGTCTCATACTCGCCAGCCATGACATGACATGAACAATGAGGAATTTTTATAAGTGATGATGAGCTTACAGTCCAAGGAACACTGCAAATGAAATGAGTGATGACATGGGGTTGCCAAAGAACAGAATGAACGCTGAAAAATAAACAGCGGAGATTAATGAACAGGATGAATGCTAAGGTTTATTCCTTATCAGAATTTTTAATCAGTTAACTAATTTTTAGCCAATTTGCTTAGCTCAAGTTATTTTGCAAGTGTTTTAACATCTCCAGTCTGTTTCAAACCCATCCATCTACATTCACCAATTTCTTGCCCAGGGTATTACTGAGGTCTAACCTCATTGAGATCTACCTGTCTCACTCAACTCACCTAACCCGGTCACCCTAGATATTGTCAATGGTTCAAAAGACCACTTCTTCTGTCTTCACAACATTTCTCTTCAGAATGGCTACTCACTCAGAAACAAGATACTTCCATCTATTGCCTTACATTGGAACATAGGAACAGGAGGAGACCATTCAGAGCCTCGAAGCTATTCCACTAGTCGGTGAGATCATTGTTGACCTGTGGCCTAGCTCCATATACTGGCCTTTGGCCCATATCCCTTAATATCTTTGTTCAACAAAATATTTCATAAACCACGTCAATCTTAGATTTAAAATTAACAAGTGAGCCAGTATCCACTACCGTTTGTGGAAGAGAGTTCCAAACATCTACCACCCTTTGTGTGTAGAAATGCTTCCTACCATCTATCCTGAACAGTCTGGCCCTAATTCTCAGCCTTACTCCGTAGTTCTAGAATCCTGAACCAGTGGAAATAGTTTATCGTTTCTACCCTGTCTTTTCCTTTTAATATCCTGAAGGCTTCAATCTGATCACCCTTTAACGTTCTAAATTCTAGAGAAAATTTGTACAATTTCACTTCATAACTTAATCTCTGAAGTCCAGATATCATTCTTGCAAACCTACATTGTACTCCCTCCAAGGATAATATAGCCTTCCTAATATGTGGTGCTCAGCCCTGCTTACTGTACTCCAAGTCTTTCTGGACATCCACTGCATTTTTTTTTATCAACTTCGCATCATTTAGATAGCCCCTTGATCTATCCTTTATTGGTCCAAATGGATAACCTTACTGTGGACAACTATGATAACCTGCCAGCTTAAAATGAAAATGGGCTCCTGGGTGGTGACACCTGCCCCTTATAGAATCTTCATTCCATGGATGCTTTATTTTTTTCAACGCGATTCCTGTCCAAAGCACAATGTTGTAAAATGACCATTCAAGCCATCACTTGCTCTCTCTCTCCCCTTGCTCCTTTGACCCTATTCTCTTAAACAGCCCTACCACCAACCAGTCTTCCCAGTGTTTAAACTGAATGGGCAAATAGAGATGGAGCAACCTGGGAAGTCTGACATCTACTTTCAGTCTAGAGGGATCAGCATTAACTCTGCTAACATTTCACATTGCATTAGAGTCTCATCCTTAAAAATGCAACAAAGTCTGGAGGGATGCAAATCTGATCCTGACTTCACAATCTCAGTTTGGGCTTCTTCCCACAAAGAAAACAATCATTAGGGTGAAAGTTATCATTTGAATAGTGAAATCATCGATGGATTTGACTCATGAGGATAATATTTAATTGCAGGACAATAAGAGTTCTGACTTCCTTACTAGACAGAAAAGGTATAGATATTAAAGATTAAATATAAACAGATTAAGACAGGAATGATGAGAAACATTTGTAGAAAGAGTAATAAAGCTGTGAAATATATTACTCAGGTTAATGAGTGAAGCAGTCACCAGATCAATATTGTTAGAAGATTCAAAGAAATATGGGATAAAAGGATTTGGGAACAAGGTGGTATATGGGATGAGCAATGACACTTGTGTGGAGGATACTGACTGACACAGACCATTTGGACCAACAGCCAGTTCCCATGTTGCAATACTAAAGAGTAGTTGCACCTCAATCCTAAACTAGTAACAAGGCTGTCCTGTCTGATGTAGGAAGCAAATAGTTTCAAAAGCAACATACACTCAAAGGAATAGTAACAAAAAAAAACAAAGTGAAATCTCATCTTTGGCAAGTGATACTGCAAAATGGATCTTCTCCCAAGGGTGAGATCCCTTACCTGCTATGTCACACAGTTCAGCATCAGTAGCATTGACCAAGGCTTCTTCCAGCTCTGGTTCCAGGGTAACACTGTCAATTACTGTTTGGACAGGCTTCTCTTTGGGAATCCAAGGTTTCCCTGTTCAAAGAAGTCCATAACAAAGCAACACATCAGTCTGTGCAAATAATTTAAAAAAGCAGAGTCTAGTTCAACTACTCTTCATTCCCTAACACCACCTTCACATGGCCTGCAGTGATTCAAGAAGAAAAGAAGATAGATAGAAAAGTAGTGTAAAGAATATGTGAGGAGTTTGGAAACATATATAGATAGGTGGATGAGTAGGCAAAAAATCTGGCAACTGGAGTGTAAGGTGCAAGAATATGAAACTGTTCAGTTTGGCAGGAAGAATAAAAAAACCTCAAATGAACATAAAATGTAAGGAGGTTATGCTTCCATTATACAAGACATTGGTGAGACTATTCCAGAGTGTGAAAACAGGTCATTTGGCCCACTAAGTCCACACTGATACCCTGAAGTTCACCCCACCTGTCCCCATAATCCACATTCCATATGGGCTAACCCACCTAGCCTGCACACCCCTGGACATTATGAGCAATTCAGCATGGCCAATCCACCTAAGCTGCACAACTTTGGACTGTGGGAGGAAACTGGAGCACCCAGAAGAAACCCACACATTCACAGGGAGAACGTGCAAACTCCACACAGACAGTTACCCGAGGGTGGAATTGAACCTGGGTCCCTGGTGCTGTGATGTACCACAGAGCCACTGTGTTGCCTAATGTCATGTTTTGTGCTGGAGCCAAGACATTATTACCCGTCTACAATTTACGATAGAAGGAAGGGATACAGCAGAGACAGGAGTTTAGATCAGTGTGGTGTTGGAAAAGCACAGCAGGTCAGGCCGCATAGAGGTTCTATTCCTGATGAAGGGCTTTTGCCCAAAAAGTCCATTTTCCTGCTCCGCGGATGCTGCCTGACCTGCTGTGCTTTTCCAGCACCACTCTGATCTAAACTCTGGTTTCCAGCATCTGCAGTCCTCACTTTTGCCTAAGCAGCAGAGACAGTTGAGTAAATGGAGTCATTCTTAATGGCAATAAAACCCACATGTTCAGTCCACTCCTTGTTAATGGAGGAGGAATGGTAGGGGTTTAAAAAAATATTTGACAGTGGAGCAAGCGAGCGGGAGTTTATCTTTGCTCTGCAGATAATCCCGGAGCAGTGGATTGTTTTGGCAGAAGAAAGTGAGACTAAAATGAATCTGATGTATTCAGTCTTAATATCAGACAGACCAAAGCCTTTGGGACTGGGTGCAAGTGTAAGGGCCCTGGTAGGGGGAAGAACTATCAAGGTGGGAGAATGGAAGGGATTTCTAATTTAGGGATTTGTGATTTCTAATTGACAAACATGAAAATTCAACTCTGAGATTAAATTTAGCACAATGTTACGTCAATTACCAGGAAAATTTGAGTAACTTGAGAATAGAAGAAGTGGGGGGGGGGACAGGATTGGTTGGTTGGTTGCTGGTTATAATGAAACTCAGTTGGAGTAATGTGCAATATAACGCCTTTCGACAACTGGCTGGCAGATCTCTTCAAGAAATAAATACGCAGCTGAGGATGGAATGTAGTTGCTGCTATTTCTGTCAAGGCAGGGAAGCAGTCATTTATGACTAGAGAACAATTATAAGATAAAATTTATCACAACAAGTGTTACTAGAACACAAGGTGACTCAAGGTGAGCAATATTTAACTTTTCAATCAACTACTTACATTACAAAATCAGCAGTACAGAAATCCCTCTTCGATCAGGCTAAACAGAATAATGACCTAACGCCAATGTCAGGCTGGTGATCATTCGGCACACTGATGATTCACTACACATTACAACAACCTACACTTTTGTTTAGTCGTTCCTAGGATGTGAGCATTAAGGCACAGTGGGGAAAGACAACAGTCTGTGGTCTTCTGCTCACGGGGGGTCTGTTCAGTTATCAGACGTTCCTGGTGCCTCAGAGGCATGTAAATATAGACTGGTTAAAATAAGAGATGCCTTTGGTTTGTTGGGATAGAGTCAAACTCCAATATTTGTTTGTTTCCTTGATATGCTACTGTACAGAACCAAACTGCTTTAGTGACTTACATATATAACGTAATATATAATTAATATATATAAAGAAAGGTATTTTTATGAAAAGAGCATATTTTGAAATAAAAGAAAACTGGCTAAGTCAGCATTTATTCTGATCCCAAAGAGGCCACCATGCTGCTCTGGGTTTGAAATCAAGGGTAGGCCAGACCAAGTAAGGAGAGCAGATGTCCCTCCCTAAAGGACATTGGTGAACCAGATTTTTTTTTATGGAAGTTAAATGGTTGTCATGGGCTTACGTTACTTTTTAAATTTCTATATATTTCAAAAACAGCATTTCATCATCTACAATGGTGGGATTTGAACCCATGGCCCCATGTATTAGGCTGATGAACTGAGTGATATTACTCTTATACTATTGCCTCACCAATAATATTACTGTACAGGGACTTTAAACTTTAAAAAGCCAGGAGATCTTAAGGAAAGAAAAGTTACCAATGAATTATCAATGAAAGACAGTTATGAGATGTTCCAAAAAAAGGCAAAGAAATTTATTTTTCAAAACTTCCAAAAGCAGGAAGACAAAGAGAGAGAGGGAGAGTGGGATGTGAAGAGAGGTGTGTGTGTGTGAGAGAGAGAGAGACGGAGAAAGAGATAGAGATAGATGGGGGAGACAGAGAGAGAGGGGGAGAGCAGGAAATGAAGAGAGAGACAGAGACAGTGAGAGGAAAATTGGGAGATCAGGAGAACAGGAATAAGCTTGGTAATTGGTCTCACTTGAAAACAATGTAAAGAGTTCAATTAGAGAGTAACACTCATGATTGTTTATAGCTGAAAGATTTTATTTCATTATAGTAACATGCTGCATTTTGAAAAATAGTTATAAAGATGTTTCTTTTCTCCTGCAAAGCCTCCCATCCAAGTATCCCACTTTCATGATAATTATCCTTTCAAGATAAGGATCTTCAAGACTGCTTTTAGGAGCCACCAGTTAAATAACAAAAACTGCACTGACAGCAGACCAAGCAATGATATAAACTTTGAAATATGATCAAGGGAAACAGGCACACATTAAATTACTGCCCAGTGGCATTCCATTTTATTAGAATTTCGAGCCACTTATAATACTTATCAATTAAACATTTGTAGAAGTCTGTGGGCCTTTGTAGAAGTAATTCGGCACACTGATGATTCACTACACATTACAACAACCTAAACTTTTGTTTAGTCATTCCTAGGATGTGAGCATTAAGACACAGTGGGGAAAGACAACAGTAAAACACCCACTTTATCTTTTAGGAGACCGACGATAATTATAAACCTTAGTGTAGCTTGTGTGGCAACACTGGAGACTGAGAATCTTCAAAAGCTTAGAAAAAGTGTTGAGAAAGTCAGGCAGTAAAAATTGTGCTGTAACCAATCCATTTACATCCAAAATAAAACAGGGTTGCACTGTCAGGCAATGTTCCCTCTAATTCTTCTTGCTGCTATATGGTCCTCTGAGGTCCATGTGAAACAGGAGCTTCGACAAGTGAAAGCTCTGCATTGGCATTAATTGATGGATGGGAACATTGCTCTCTAAGAATAGCTAATCAGTACCTTTACCTACATACAAGGCCCATGTGATTCACATTGCCATGGAGGTGTTTTCAGAGATGAAAATTTCTAAGGTATCCCTGAAAAAGTTCAGATACAGTTAGTCTGCCAGAGTTTGGAAAAAGAGTTGCTAAAGACTAGAAATGTGACAGGTTCACTGCGCTGGAATGCATGTGAAACTTTATGCAAAGATTGAAAAGAACAACTTCAAGAGGCATTAAAATAAAGCTGTAACATTGACTTTGCATATGCAAAGGATCTCAAATAATACTCACACTGTTCTGGGTTACACTTAATCAGGATAAGAGTTGAAAAGAACAGAAGTAAACCTTGAAACTTAAAAATCATTTCGGAGGAATCATTTAGGAGAATTCAAGGCATGCTTTCAGGACATTGCAACATATACATGACAGCTTTCTTTTTGAGTTGTGTATTAAGATCTATGCTGTAGTTTAAAGTATATATTGCCAACAAAAATGACATTTATGGTACAGTGCTTTCACTTTATTCATCAGTCTACATCTTGAATTTTGTTGCATCATCCATTCAACTATTAACTGAAAACTTTGAATTCCTTTCTAAAAATTATTGATCATAATGGGAATTGTAACAAACTGGGGAGGCTGTTGCAGGATATTCAATTCAAGACTAAGATGAGTGCTCTGGTTTTACAGGAGTTTAAATGAACAAGCTTTCAGAGTAACTTTTGCTGTATTCATAGTAATGTTGAAATGCCTATGCCTTTGCTAAAGTTTTCCTTGAATGTTCATGGTCATATGGAGAGGATTTGGCCAAATTGCAACAGTTAACAGTGGTTAATCTAAAAGTGGGTGGAAAAGTTAAAATTGGATTGAAGAATAGGCACTAGGGAAGCAGGAATGGTTAAGGTGTTGGCTCAGCACTTGAACCTCAAAGAAAGGAATGGCAATCCTGACAAAATGCAAACTGAGCTGTCTCAGATTCAGTTCAAATGAAGGAAGTTAGATAGAAATAAAGTAGAAACTTGAACTGGAAAGAAAGGAAGAGAAAGCGAAATGCAAAACCTTCAATTAGAGCTGCAGAGAAAAGAAAACCAAGGAATTTGAACTCAATAATAAAACACTTTAATTACATGGACCAAGAGTAACAGGCAGATTTGTTAAGGAGTATTTGCCTCGTGGCTAAATGTAGTGAAAACGTAAATATGTGTTCCATGCAATTTGAGGAAGGTCCAACAAAGTTAGAGAGACCACGAGAAATTTGGACAATTCTATTCCAAAGTGTTTTGGTGGGAAAAGCAATGGAAGTTTGTTTGACTCTTTCTAATGAACAGTCTGAAGGCTATGATACTGTTGAGACAGCTGTGCTTCATGAATTCTAATTATTCCTAGAAGTTTAAAGGCAAAAACGTAGAAAGCTGAGGAAGAGTCAGAACTGGGTTTCTGAGGAATTTGCTAGAGATAAAGAAGTGGTGTTCGCTTGATAATAAGAGGAATGAAGTTTGTCAAGATTTTGAAAACCTTTCAGAAGTGTTGTCATTGAAACAATTTACAAACAGTATTCATTCAGGAGTCAGATCCCACCTATAAAACACATTGAGGTTTGTAAACCATTGTGTGCAAATACAGACAGAAACTGGATAGAAAGTGACTATGATAGTGAACAGAATGCAAATGGGGTTGGCAGAAATGAAAAGACAGATAGTTCTCAGATTAGTATAAAAGACAGTATCAAGAACACCAACTTGATACTGTTGTCATAAGACAGGCCATGTGAAAGCCAACTGTTGGGAGCCAAGAGCTACGATGATGGTTTCCATGGACGTGTCTAGTGCTTGTCCAGAAAATGTTGCACTGTAAAGACTAGATCTTTTTATAATTATTTATATTTGACTGTGGTCTAAAACTAGAAAAATATTGCTTTGAATCAAAGAGACTGTATAGAAAATGTCTGGTTTTAAAAATCATGTTTACTGGAGCTGTTTGTAGATTGCAAAGCTGGTGGAGCTAATGAGAAATTCTGTTACTGTGTAAAGGTATCAAATCCAGACTAATTATCTCCATTTCTTTGCATTCAGGGCCAATGCTGTCCAGTGATTTGTTGGTTTACCCATGGACCATTTGGAGTGGATGTGAGACAATTACACTTAACAACAACATCCGTTCTGTGTGTAAGCAAGAGCAACAGAGACAGACTAACGTCTGAAGGAAAAAGCATCAAGAGAGCTCCTCTCCCTTCTCTGTGTGAAAGGTTCCAGCAAATCTAACTCCTGCTAATTGCTCTCACACTTATTTTCCATAGCTCTGCCAAAGGAACAGAAAAAGATCCTTGCAGGATATTCGTAGGATCGGTTCTGAACCAGTAACTGAAAGACTGAACTTTGGGGTAAACAACCTTGCATTGTCAGCAAGGAACTGCAAAGAGATCAAAGAAAACTGGAAGATATTAAACTCAAACCACTCATCAAGTGCTGTCCTCCATATTAACACTATCAAACTGCATTTTACCTGTCTCTTTTCAATCTTGAAAATCCATGTCTTTACATTCAGTCTGTCTGTGTGTGTGTGTGTTTCTGGATAGTTAAGAAGGGTTCAAATCATACAGTTTGAGTTAGTAATTTATATTTCTTTGTTATCATTGGTTGAAGACAATTTGTTCATACCAGTTTTCTTTTTTTTCTATAAACTGTTGGTGTATACTGTTTGGACCAGAGAGTGTCAGTCAAGTGAATTGGATGGTTTAACAAAATCTTTTCTGTAACGACCCTGGGAATAACGGCACTATCACAGTATGTTATAACAATACAGTGGGTGAAGCATATGACAAATGAATGCCACCCGGTGTGTTCACAGTGGGTAGAAATTACAACATAAAATATTATGGGAGTTTTGTATTTAAAGGTAAAGTAACTCCTTTTTAGTCTGATAAAGGGGCCAAATAGATTGTCATCCTTATGAGGTATGGAATCAGCTCAAAGCTTGTGCTGCCAAAAGGCTTGAATTTTCTTGTGAAAGTTCACCGAATATGGAATATGGATTACGGGGCAAAGGTTACAGTTCGAAGTTGTCGAACTGAAGCCTGAACCGGGACTGTAAAATATCCTTGAGCCTATATTGAGCTTCACTGGAATACTGTCGGAGCCTGATGGCAGAGAGCTCAGTGTGTGGGAACAAGATGGGAAATTCAAATAGCAGGTGACCAGACACTCGGACTGAAGAGAAGTGAATTTCTAGTGCAATATCACAGTCACTTCACTACCATCCTGGGATAATCCAAAGACCTAGATTGAGAACCTTGAGCATGTGATCAAAACCCAGGTTAGAACATTGCCTTTAACTTACATTTAGATATTACACTGAACAAAAGGTTTTATTTCAGATTTACAGTATCCTGTTCTGTCAAACTGAAATGGAAGTATGCAGACTTCAGAAGAGAGATCGGTCATGTCATCTCTTAGTTTTACTTTCAGATCTTGAACTGTCTTGCACACTCATTTGCATGTGCCTTGTTACTGTTAAGCCCCATTTGATTTCAATGATCGCTCACAATTGCAAGAACCAGACAGGCACTCATGTACAAATGGGAATGAGGAAGATTTGGAAATACTCCAGGGAATACTGCGATTAGTGGAAGAAATATACATCAGGGGCTGATGTTTCTCAGTGCCTGAACGATGTGTGTACCTGGGAAAAATAATGTACCAAGATCAGAAAAATGAGATTCTCAATATTGAGAGAAAAAGTCCGTTGCCACCTAAGGTTTGAATAGCAAGGTAAGGATCAAGGAAAAAAGTAAGTAGCAAGAGTCACGTTTGTGTGCATTTTAAGAAATAGGAATGGGAGCTTCCTAGGAATACTACACGAGTTACTCACCTCCTGACTCACCAAAGCCTGTCCATCATCTACAAGGGGCAAGTCCAGAGTGTGATGGAATACTCCCCATTGCCTGAATGGGTGCAGCTCCAACAACACTCAAGGAGCTTGACACCAACCAGGACAAAGTAGCCTGCTTGATTGACACCACATCCACAAGCATCCACTCCCTCCATCACCAATGCTCAGTAGCAGCAGCGTGTACTATCTACAAGATGCCCTGCAGAAATTCACCAAAGATCCTCAGACAGCACCTTCCAAACCCATGACCACTTCCATCTAGAAGAACAAGGGTAGCAAAGACATGGGAATGTCATCCCCTGCAAGTTCCCCTCCAAGCCATGCATCATCCTGACTTGGAAATGTATTGGCTGTTCCTTTGCTGTCGCTGAGTCAAAATCCTAGAATTCCCTCTGTAATGGCAGTGTGGCTCAACCCACAGGAGGTGGACTGCAGCGGTTCAAGAAAGCAGCTCACCACCACCTTCTCAAAGACAACTAGGGTCAGGCAATAAATGCTTGCCCAGCCAGTGATGCCCACATCCCTCAAATGAATATAAAAACATCGCATTACTGCCTGATTTCACCTCACTGACATGCAGTTTGCTATTCTCCCACGTACAACAGAGAATCTAGATGGTGGCATATCCTGACATGAAAGGCAGAGTGGGCAGTTGGCAGTTTCAGCTGGTTTCTTGTTCCTGTGGAGGATCTCTGTCTTGATTTGCAGTCACCCACATCTCAGAGTACACTCCACAGCAGTGGTGCCTGCACCCGCCCCTGGGCACCAAGGTTGGCATCAGAATCCCAATGGCCTGGCCACATCATGGCACACTTCTGACGTTCTCCACATCAAAGTTGCACTTTGGAGAACACCAACCCCTTACATTGTAATGTTGCTGCCTGGTTGTTTAGTGCACAGTGCCAGGGACCCATTTCATGCATCAGAGCAGGGTCTATCTCAGTCACTGAGTGCTCATCAACTTTGCGCTCACTTGGATACTCACACCATCCTCGCCTCACCTTGTTGTGTTTGAAAGTTCACAGGAGTTCTGTCTTGCCGCGTTTTATAGCACAGACACAAAGCTAGACAGCTCATCCTGAAAGTCAAGCTAGTTTATCAGGCTAGTGCTGTGGTTAGGAAGCTGGAGAAATCAATGGGATTTGGAGGCACCATTCTGTGATGCAAAGGAGATGATAATTGTGACAGGAGGAAACTCAACATACAAAGGTGGGAGACAATAATGCATTGGAGGACATGGGTTAGTGTGGGGACAGGAGTGTGATCAAAGGTCTCCATCACCCTGGCTTTGATTAGGGTACACTGCACTACAATCATTGATATATCTAGTAGGACTGGAGATCAGGCAGATAATGTTAGGAGATGAAGACACACAGGAAAGAGTTGTGTAGAAGCTCGGAACCAGAAAAGAAAAGAGTTACCAGGATATTACTGTGACCAAAGGGTATGGATTATAAAGAGAGCTTGGAAAGGCTGGGACTTTATTCACTGGCGCTTAGGAAGTTGAGGGGTGACCTTATAGAGATTTATAAAATCATGAGGAGCATAGATAAGGTCAATTCCCAACCATGGAGGATTTTAAGACTAGAGGGCATGTTTTTAAAGGTGAGAGAAGAAAGAATTTAAAAATACACGAGGGGCAACCTTTTTACACAGAGAGTGGTTTGTGAATGAACTTCCTGAGGAAGGGGTGGACGTGGGTACAGTTGCAATGTTTAAAAGGCATTTAGATAAGTACATGAATGAGAAAGGTTTGGAGGGATATGGGCCAAGTGCAGGCAGGTGGGACTAGCTTAGTTTGGGATTATAGTCGGCATGGACTGGTTGGACTGAGGGGGTCTGTTTCTGTGCTGTATGACTATCGGGTCAACAGAAAGTACAAGGAAGAAAGGAACGTGAAGGTTTGGTGGGGTCACCTAGATTATCACCCAGTGACCAATCAGTGATGTATTGGCCTCCATTCTCATCCAAATCATTAACAGGCAATGGAAGTGGAAAATGGCCGCAACCAAACCTAGAGTGAGCAAACAAAGAGTTTTTGTTTTCTGTCTGAGCACGTGGGATTCTATTTTTGAGGGAGGTGAAGCCCCTTCAAAGGCCAGTTGCATTAATCAGACACTTGCACAGTACAGGGTGACATCATCAGTAATCATAGAATCCTGCACGAGAAACAGATGCACTGTCTATCTGTGCAGGGTATATATCATGGTCAAAAATTATCTTGACCATGTCGTTGATCATTGCAGATTAAAGACGTCATCTTTGTGCAGCAGAACTAATCACAGCTGACCTTAAAATTGTGTCCTGGGGACCACAATTCACAAAGGCAATCCAAGAATCCAACTGCCATACATGGCTATGGACGTGCTTATCTCTCACCTTGATCTGTAAGCATTTACCGAGTGCTGTTATATGCAATGCTGCCTTTCTTGGGTGGTCTGTGAGAAGGGGTGGGTGGGGCCAAGATTTCAGTAATCGTACCCCAATCCTAATCTCCTCCTGTGTTTGTGTGGCATGGCAGCATGACCTCAAAATGTGCTGCATTCATTGGAATAAGGTTCCTATGTCAAAGGGCCATGTCAAGTCATTCCTCCTTGTCAGAGCCCTCCATGTCCCACTGAATGGAGGACAATGCTGAACTCTTATTTGAGTGTGATGTGAACACTGACTTATCATATTACTGAGGGCCTGCTCAGTTTCTGATATTTCCCAACCAGGTTATTGGAACTGTGACCAATGAATCCAGCCACAGCAGGGGGTACTGTCACTGAGGCCATGGTACAGCAAGGGTCAGAGAATTTAAGGAGGAACAAATGTGCCAGCAAGTTCAGGACTAGCACCAACCCTGAGCTCCTCCTGAATAGCCCCTGGATCAAGAAGTTGAAGCTGAAGACCCCTAAGGATGCTGAGGAGGAAGGAGAGGTCCAGAATCTGGACAGTTGTGCACATTTATGGAGCATGTCCTGATGAAAGAACATTGATCCGAAACATTAACCATGTGCCGATTCTGTTGAATATTTCTGTTGTTATTACTGGAATCCTAAAGCTTGTCTCAGCTGGATCTGAATAAGTGTGAAGCATGCCCTCAAATATACAGAGTGAGAAGTTGATGAAAACGGAACATGAGAGATAGGAGTAGCCCTTCATTTCGCGCCTTGATTTGTACCGGATACAAAGTAAGCTACTGATTAATATTAGCACATAGCCCTAGAATAATCTGGTTGACCAATCACTCACAGTTAACTTAGAAACAGGGTTTGAAAATATTGTAATGGCATAAACTATCACTTACCTCTCTTTTCTCCTGTATAAGGAACCAAGTCCTCTCTGTCTTTGCACTCTTTCGCTTGTTTCTCAAGGTGTTCCAGAAGCTGATCTCTATTTAATGGGCCCGTGGGTGCCTTTTTTGTCTGATCTTTTTGCCTTAATCCTACAGGTAGAAGGTCATTCTGGAAAAGGGAAAGAAAGATTCTCATTTTCCCACTGGCTACACACGTCATTTTATATCTTCAGTTGGAAGAGTAGTGGGATTGCTGTAACGATTAATGGCATAAATCTAATCTTACCCAGTCTTAATTCAAGGGATTTCATGAAAATATATCAACATGAGATGACTGAGTGATGGAAGAAGGTGCCTTTCCAGGGACACAAAGCTACGACTTAATCTTTTCAAATTTAGCACTTTGATTTGATTTGTTATTGTCACATGCATGAACTACAGTGAAAAGTTTTGTTTTGTGTGCAGTACAGGCCGACCATACCATACAAAGATCATAGGGTGATATAACAGAGTGAGGAATACAAAGTTACGGCTGCAAAGAAGATGCACTAAAAGAAATATCAACATTAGATTTTACATTTGAGAGCTCCATTCAGAAGTCTAGCAGGAAGAAGCTGTTCTTTAACCTGTTGGTACATGTGTTTAAGCTTTTGTATCTTCTGCTTGATGGAAGAGGTTGGAAGAGATTATAACTGGGATGGGAGGGGTCTTTGGTGATGTTGGTTGCCTCTCCATGGCAATGGGAACCGTAGATGGAGCCAATGGATGGAAAATTGGCTTATGCGATGGACTGGGCTGTGTTCATCAGGAATGCTGAATGGATGCTTTCTCCCAGGGTCCTTAATGTTCAAAGGGAAACGACTGGACTTGCTTCAGATCAGAAAGCACTGTAGTGACACTTCCAACCAGTGCCTTTGTCTAAGCTATTCCATCTGTTTTTAGTTTGTGACCAGGATCCATGCACCAAATTCAAAAGCTGTCAAAGACTGCTGAAGAAAGCATGATTTTTCTCAAATTGTAAAACTTGTTCTAAAATGAAATCAGAAGTGGAGAAAATCTATGCAATGAACACGAGTGGGTAATAAATTGTATGGCCTTTAGGTTTTGCTGGCACAGAGGCCAGTTATTCTCCCCAGTGCAGGGGTTGTTGTGCTTTCTGTACATGCAACTCAGAGGCGTCATGCTGTCTATTTGGCAGCTTATCTAAACTGTTGGCAACCAAACTAATTTTAATAATGGCCCTTCCAGCTTATGTTCTCCTGCAGTATGTAGAATATGAAGCAGCCATAGTTAGATTGCTGAAGTCAACTTAGACAGTGAATTAAAGTGCATTTATCACCCAGATATTCTTGCCGGATTTCAGTCAGTCCAAGGATCTATCGCCTCTCATTAAATACAGTCAATCCCACTCTGCTTCCTGCTAATTTTTTTCTCTTTGTTTTCCGTCTGCTTCCTTCCTACCTCAGATCCATGTGATTTTTTTTTTGCAGCCTCACTTTATAAGGGAAGCCTCACTCAGACAATTCCTGATTGGTAAGAATACTTGAAACGCAGACAAAACCCTGACAACATTAAACAAACACTGAAATGATTTGCATAATAATTCTACATTTGTAATTTTAAAACTTTTCTGTAACTCATTGCTAGTTCTTTCCTTTTTATCCATCCTCAGTTGGACAAACTGGCAGTTCCCTTGAATGCATACAATCAACATAATGATAAATCTCCAGCGCAGAACAATCAAAACCTAGCATCATTGTGTTTGCTCAAATCTGCCGGCGATACCTCTCATTGTAGTAGAGTCTGTATGTCTGGCTGTTCAGGCCAAAGTAGAAATTGCTGGAAGAACTCAGCAGGTCTGGCAGCATTGTTGGGGAGAGATAACAGAGTTAATATTTCAGCTGTTCCACTAAAGGGTCATTGGACCCAAAATATTAACTCTGTTCCTCTCTCCACAGATACTGCCAGACCTTCTGAGCTTCTCCAGCAATTTCTGCTTTTGTTTCAGATTTACAGCATCTGCAGTTCTATGTTTTATTTTAGACAAGTCACAAAATGACTTTGGAGTGGCACGGTGGCTCAGTGGTGAGCACTGCTGCTTCACAGTGCCAGGAACTAGGTTTGGTTCTAGCCTTGGATGGCTGATGGAATCTGTACAGTGCAAACAAAGGTCATTCAACCAATCGAGTCTGCAACAACCCTTGAAAGGGCATCCTGCCCAGACCCAAACCCAGGCCCCCACCCAATCCCTGTAACTCTGCATTTCCCATCGCTAATTCACCCGTCCTGCTCATCCCTGGACACTATGGGCAATTTAGCATGGCCAGTCAACCCAACTTGCACATCTTTAAACTGTGGGAGGAAACCAGAGCACCCAAAGGAAACCCACACAGACACAGGGAGAATTTCAGTGTGGAGTTGGAACAGTCATCTGAGGTGGGGATTGAACCTGAGTTCCTAGTGCTGTGCGGCAGTAGTACCAACCACTGCGCCACCATGACTGTCTGTCTGTGTGGAGTTTGCACATTCTCCCCATGTCAATCTATTACCCATCCCACTGCAGGTAACAACGAACCACTTTGCTGTGGGTCTGGAGTCACATGTAGTCCAGACCAAGTGAGGATGCAGTTTAGTGAAACAAATCGATTTTTCCAACTATTGGCAACAGACTCATGACCATCATTAGGCTCTTAATTACAAGTTTTTATTGAATTCAAATTTAACCATCTGCCACAGCAGGATTCGAATTTGGATCCCCAGAACATTACCTTGGTCTCTGAATTAATAATCTATCAATAATACCACTAGATTACCACCTCCCCTAGTAACAATTACAGTAACAGTTATGAGCAACACAGCCTCCAGGAGAACAGGGACTGGGGGAAGATGGGCTGACATCAGTTAGTTTATTTAAGCCGGTAGCCAAATGTGTCCTAAGATCAGCTAATGGAGCACAAGTGAGCTATTGAAATTGGGATCACTTTGGTCAGCATGGTTGAGTTGTCAAATATTAGACAATACCCAAAAGAAATGGCATCACTAAATAGCCATCTTGCTTTATTTTAAAGTATAGATTTATTTTAAAACTATTCTCATTTCATTGAAGGATACTAATTCTTTTCACTGGGTGACATTCATCAGAATGTGTGCACACTCTCAGGCATACACCTTCACACAGACTTGCACTTTAGAATTACAGAATCTCGACAGTGTGGAAAGAGACCATTCGGCCCCTCAAGTCCGCTCCAACACTATAGAGTGCATCCCACCCCATCCCTGTAACTCTGCATTTTCCATGGCTAATCCACCTAACCTGCACATTCCTGGACACTATGGGCAATTTCCCATGGCCAATCCACCCTAACCTGCACACCTTCAGACTGTGGAAGGGAACTAGAGCACCCAGAGCAAACCCACGCTGACGCGGGGAGAATGTGCAAACTCTACACAGTCATCCAAGGCAGGAATCAAACTGGTGTACTGCTTGGAAATTCTGATTGGTTCAGCAAGACAAGGTGAGGCAGGGATGCTCTGAGGCACGTAAGAGGCACTGAGTGAGTGAGTGCTAAGAGAGCAAATGCACAGCCCTGAGATGCAGATCTGGCTCAGTCCATGAGCTAGGTGCCTGACCATGGGTACAAAATGTCCCTGCTGTAGCCTTAGGGTACCCTGAATGGCCTGCTATTATATCAGAGAGGTGTCACAATGATCATGAGGGATTGGTAAATGACAGAATGTCCATGGGCAAGGAATGCATGTGGCTGGTGCCCTGAAATGTGATTTGGTCCAACACAACATAGCAAGCAATGAGCTGATCCTGCCAGGTATCGCTTTACTTTACATGTTAAGCTTTCTCAGCAATGAGTTTGTTTGGTAAGATAGGAAGGTGAACATTAATGAGGCAAGTTAGGTTATTAACAAGGTGCTTAACAAGCAACAATCCTTCTTAATCAACAACCTGCCGCTGCCTGGTAAGGTATTCACCATACTGCAAGTCAAAGGCATAAAAGATTGAGATGGGCCTTACTGGACAACTGATCCAATTCTGCCACAAATCTCCCCATAGCCCCTGCCACTCAGAGCCCTGTTGGATTCCACCAAACTGATCTTAGGGACAATTGCTCACTTACCCTTCGATTGGGGAAACCTTTCAGAAAATGTTTCTTGTTGTCAGGCTGGTGATGAAATGGTCAGGTCTAGATAATCTCATGGATTCAGAATCACTGTGCAGCTGTTGCACAGTCAGTGGTGCCAATACAACAGGCAACAAGAGTGGAATGATTGCCAGACCGGGCGCTGCAAGCCCTCAGATGATGTAATATTAAATATTGCACTGCCAAGCACATGCTCCAAAAAGAATGGGCCACACAGTGTCCATTTGTAGTGAGACAGTCTTTGAGAAGTCCAAACCATTCATGTTTGTTGCAAAGCTATGATCTAAAATGAGTGAAAGGCATGGAAAATTACTATTTCACACTGAAGTACATTAATGGTTATCATATAACATGCTTTCACTGGCTTTTCTACCCATGTACAATTCTGCATCAGCTAAAAAAAAACTATACTAACTATTATGCATATAAATATCATGCTAAAGTCGGTTGTACAAAATGTGCTGAATCTGACAATGCAATTACAACCAGTGACAGGATTTTAACATTTCAGATGAAGTTTGGAAAATTAGTCACAGCAGGAGTTTCAGGGATGTTTCTGCACTAGCTGATGTCTGGATGCTACAAAAATAGTTGCGTGTGCAAAAGGACCTTGTAATATTGACAAGAATACCACAGTGCAGCAGGTCAGGCAGCATCCAAGGAGCAGGAGAATCGATGTTTCGGGCATGAGCCCTTCTTCAGGAATGGAGGAACAGAGCTTCTTCGTGGAAGGCATCCTTGTAAGAGGATTCGCAGTAGGTTAAAGTCTGCTAGGAGAAAGTGAGGACTGCAGATGCTGGGGATCAGACCTGAAAATGTGTTGCTGGAAAAGGGCTGAAGGAGGGCTCATGCCCAAAACGTCGATTCTCCTGTTCCCTAGATGCTGCCTGACCTGCTGCGCTTTTCCAGCAACACATTTTCAGCTCTGATCTCCAGCATCTGCAGTCCTCACTTTCTCCGAAAGTACCACAGTGTTAACTTTGAATGTATAATCAGAAAATCATGGAATGTTTACAGCACAAAAGAAGGCTCTTAGGACTGTCATGTCCCTGCTGTAAGAGCAACATCCCCTCGTCTTTTCGGGAAGGCTCTGTAAGTTCTCTCCCTCAGGACCTTACCCTGTTGAAAGCCATCACTAACCCTACCTCCACCAGAATGTCAGGCAGCACATTCCAGATCTAAGCACTCACTGCATTAAATCACTGTTGTCACATTTTCATTTACCAATCATTTTAAAATATTGTGTTCTGGATCTCAGTCTCTCAGCCAATGGATCTTTTTCAATCTATTTACTCTGTTCAAATCCCTCCTGACTTTGAACACCTCGATGAAATTTCCTCTCAACCTTCTCTCCTCCAAACGTTTCATGTTACTAAAGTCCCTCATACCCTGTGATATAACTCCACAGAGGCTGGTATCCCATCACCAAGTCAACCTTTATTTACACATGGAGAGTCCTTGACACTGATCCAGCTCCCTCAGATGCTGCTCCTCGGATGCTGCCTGAACTGCTGTGCTCTTCCAGCACCACTAATCCAGAATCTGGTTTCCAGCATCTGCAGTCATTGTTTTTACCCAGCTCCCTCAGAGCCAGCTGTCAGAGTGAACAGACAGTCTGACACTCCTGTTTATATCTGTCAGCCAGGACTCCCTGATTGGGGCTGTTAATCTGGTCCAATCAGGGAACTCACATTCTGAGGTCCACCTGGCTTATCTCATTACAATCACTACACCAGGAATCATTCATAGAAATCTTTTCTGCATCCTCTTTAATCCCTTCATGGCTTTCCCAAAATGAACACAATACTCCACTGGAGCCAATTATTATATCTTCGTTACTATTTTTCTCTTCTTGAAACCCCTCGTCACTATTCACTGTTCTTACAAGTTCTGTGTTATCTGCACATTTTGAAATTGTGCCCTGTGTACCCAAACAAAAGTCATTAACATGTCAAGAAAAACAATGGTTCAAATCCTCCTGTCTGAAAAAGATACCATTCACCACAACTCTCCACTTTCTGTTATTCAAGTGGCATTTTATCTACACTGCCACTGCCCTTTTATTCCATAGCCTTCAAGTCTGTTTTCTAGGCATCTTATTACAAACCTTTTTCAAATCCATGTACATCACATCAAGGTCATTACCCTCAAACAAATCAACCCACTATTATCTCAATCAAGTTAGTTCAATGTAACTTGCCTTGATCAAATGTTGATGTTTATTAACTAATCTACAATTGGCCAGGTAACTTAATTTTCTTTCAGATGATTGAGTCAAAGTTTTTTTCCCCTCTAGTTAAACTGATCGGCCTGTAATTGCTACATGTATCATACACAGGATGTAACATTCCCGTTCCTCTGGCCTCACCCCAGTATCCATGAAGGACTGGAAAGTTATGGTGGCTGCCATGCAAATCCCATCTTTATTTCCACCAGTCCTTTTGGATGCATTTTGCCTGATCCCCTGTGATCTATCAAGTTTACCCAGCCTTTCAATTGCCACTTCAATCAGAATTTAGCCCATTCAGTATCTCAGCTTTCATTGTGATTTTGGCAGTCTTGTCTTCTTTGGTAAAGACAGATGCAAAGTCTTCATTTAATACCTTCGCCATGCGCTTTGCATCTATGTATACATCCCCTTCTTAGTCCCTTACGATCCCCATCCCAACTCTTCCTCACCCTTTTGCTATTCATCTGCCTATAGAAGATTGTGGGACTCCCTTTTGATGTTGCCTAACAGTCTCTTTTCAAAATCTTTGCTCTTATTTCCTTTTTATTTCCCCTCAGAATCTTCAATGCTTACCTGGTGCTCAAAATTGTACTTTCCAAATGACAACAGACTGACTGAAGAAACCTTCTGGCCTGCGGACAAGGGGAACCTGCCAATCTCGTGCATGAGGTTTGATTTAAAAGCCGTAGTGTCCCATCCTAAAGCTATATCATTGATCTGGCTCGTGTGTGTTTTGGGGGTGGGGGGTGGGAATACACACCAAACACTATAGCTGCAGGAGGTGCACTTCTTTTGTCAAAGAGTGCCTCAGGCTCAAGTCCCAGAGGAATTCTCCTGCTTCTCCTGATTCACAGAATCGCTACAGTGCAGGAAAGAGGCCATTCAGCCCAGTGAGTCTACACCAACCTCCAAAGAGCATCCCATTCAAACTCTCCCCCCGTCATCCCATTGATGGGGGTTTTTCCCATGGCTAACCCACCTCACATGCATATCCCTGAACACGATGAGCAATTTAGCATGGCCAATCCATCTAACCTGCACATCTTTGAATTGTGGGAGGGGAAACTGGAGCACCCAGAAGAGATCCCTGCAGACAAATGGAGAATGTGCAAACTCATCTCTGACAGTCACCTGAGGATGGAATTGAACCCAGGGCTCTGATACTGTGAGGCAGTAGTGCTAACCACTGAGCCAATATGCTACCCACTTACTTGAAGAATAAATTGCAAATTTATCTGCTGGGACCCTTCTGACTCATGATCCTGCTCTCAGCTGGTTTACCCAACAAATGCATGTACCTTATCTCTGAGCCCTCCCTCTATCCTCCACTTTGGCTGGGGCATTGCAGATCAGGATCAGACTGTATCAACAGATTGGACCTAGATATTTCAAACAGGGCTCCACATTCACATTGTCATGAAATAGATGCAGCACAGAAGCAGATCTTTTAATGGTGCATGTCTGAGAGCAAGTCAGACAGTCCAACTGTCCCACTATTTCCTGATAGTCTTCCAAATGTCACTCTCTCGGTCAGCTTCCAACTGCCCAAATCTGCCTCTATCACACTCAGACAAGACATTCCAGATCCCAACTACTCACCTTCTGAAGGAAAGGTTCTTTCCTGCAAACGATTTTCTCACCTGTTCGAGTAGGTTAATGGGACACAGGGCTGAAGACTAATTAAAACTGATTAAATGCCCATTCATTATCAACCCTGCTCTTTTCCAGCTTCTGTAAATGACACTATAGCTGCTTTAGCAATTCCCCAATCCAATTTATCCGGGTGGGGGGCAGCTAATATAATGTTGAGAAACTATTCGCCTGTGAGTTCTGGATTTTATGAAAATAGTGCAGGAGAACCATTGGTTCCCAAAGTTTGTGGCTGAACCATAAGGAAGGGGTTGATTGGCTGATTTGGGACATTTGTGCAGTGCTGCACATGTAGGAGGCTGCAAGAAGGAAGCAAGACTCAAGGGAGGGGTGGATGGGTGGCAGTGGTAGCTGGGTCTGGTCCCTGCCAGGGACCCAGGTTCAATTCCAGCCTCAGGCGACTGTCTGTGTAGCGTTTGCACATTCTCCCCGTGTCAGCGTGGGTTTCCTCTGGGTGCTCCAGTTTCCTCCCACCATCTAAAGATGTGCAGGTTAGGTGAATTGGCCATGCAAAATTGTCCATTGTGTTCAGGGATGTGTAGGTTAGGTGCATTAGTCAGGGGTAAGTGTACAGTAATATGGTACGGGAATGGATCTGGGTGGGTTACTCTTCGGTGGGTCGGTGTGGACTTGTTGGGCCAATGGCCTGTGTTCATAAAGTAGGGATTCCATGATTCTCTGCCAAAGTACACCCTCACATCTGTGCCCTGACCGAAGGGGAGGTAAAGAAACTAAGTTTTCCAAAAGCCACATGCCATAGACCCTTCCTGAAGGGAGGACCCTAATGAAGGGAGGTGACTGAGCCTTGAAGGAGAGGAACACATTAAACCTAACATCAGGGCATGTGACTTTTCTCAAGGGTTATATCTGCATGGGGCTAAACAGCATCAAGGCTGGCAACTTGGACCTGTGAAAATACCCAAACTCAATCTTCAGCCAGGCGTTCTTTGGTTGTCCTGTGGATGCATAATATTGCTGCTTGACATTGGATCTTTTATGACCAAAAAGAAACTACAGCAAGGTGCAGCTTTTACCCAGCCTCTAAATCATTACCATCACAAAAGATGCAGGTAGTAGCTCTTTGAGTCACCTACCTATTTAATTCAAAGCCAACTTTAGTTGGGGGAGGTTGTACCAGACCAGTGCGAATTCACAGAGTCTGGTATCATATTCACCTTTAGACTTTATATACTTTATTATGCTGGTAAAGAAGGAGGCAGAATCTTGCTATCACTCATGAGTCTTGTTTCTTAAATAGGGCAAGCAATTTCTGGTGACTCACATCAACTTAGAAACTGGGATTTTTGCCATTTCTGAGACTTGTGCATAACTTGATGCCATTCTTATATTCAAATAATGACTACACTTCAAAAGTATTTTCTTGGCTGTCAAGTGCTTTGAGATGTTCAACTGTTATGAAACTGCTATATAAATGCAAGACTGCCTTCCTATCATTTCACCAGCAAACTGCACTCACACATGGGATATTATAGCTCTATTGTAGGATCTCGTATACAACTGACAGTAACAAAGCAGGCCATTTGACCTGTATCAGTGTCCATGCCCTACCATACTTCCTCCCATTTTAGTGCAACATCCTTATCAGGATTTCTTATTCAATCCTAAATCATGATGACAAAATAGGATCTGGAATATTTTGCCTGAAAAACAACTGGAAACATGCGTTAGTAGCCTTCAATAGGAAATAGGACGTAGGCCTGAAGAAAATATAGGGCAAACAAGAAAGAGCAGGTGAGTAGAGGGGTTGGAAAGTCTTAGCAAAGCTGGGATGAATGAATTGAATTGATTTGAATTAGCTTTATTGTCACATGTACTCAAGTGAGTACAGTGAAAAGTTCATAAGTCACCACTTACAGCGCCATCTTAAGTACAATGGTACCTAGGTACAGATTCTTCAGTTATAAGATTAAATACAGGGTAACCATGTCACCAACACATTGCGCAATCAAAGATGCAGCATACCTAAGTACAATCCTAACTTACACAGCAGAGAAATGAAGAAAACAAAGTTACATTACAGCTATACACCACATGACACAGGTCAAAAAGAACAAGAAGCAAAATTAAAAAGACAAACATCGAGTCAATGGCTTTCTTTTGTGCTGTGGGGACAGACCATTCTCATTTTCAGATACTGAATAAAAACTCTGATCTATTGAGATTAACTACACCACTAGTGAGGTTTATAAACCAATCTATATTGGCTCATGCTTGAAAAATAGCAAATGAAAAATAAATCACATGATTTGGTATAAAAGTAAACAGCTTGTGTGTTGATTTGTGCAGCAGTGGAGTTGGTCCATTTGCCTACTTCACCGCACACTGAATTACAACATAAAATGTCAAACATCTATTGGTGAACACAAAGGTAGAATTTCACTTACAGTAATGCTGTGTTATGTGGTTTCGGTTGTGGTCTTTAAAAATAGAAATGTATGAAATTATATGTCATCAGTCTGTCAACAAATCACCTTGATCACCATTAAATGTGCATCAGGAATGTGTATCACATCAACTGTAATTTATATAAAACTCTCACTACAAATGAACTGTGTAATGGGACAGGGCAGTTTGATGTGAAGTCAGTCCAATTAGAAACATTTTACTTCCTTTTTTGTACTTCTTTCAGTCTTTCTCCATCAGTCATTATGTAACTACAGATTGTGATATATTTTGCCTTTATTTCCTACAAGGCCAAAGACAAACACACACACACCATATATGATGTACAGGTATATATATTTAATGTATTTAACTAGCAATAGTTTGCTGACTTTTAGCAAGACCCTTGTGCAGTTTTTAAACAATCATGTTTGCTTTGGTGGTGATAACTGCAGAGTTCAAACAGGTTAGTTTGCACAATTTCAAAATAAAGTTGCTGTTTTTTTTGCCCATGTGCCTGGTTTCTGCTGACTTTCAGTTGTATTGTTGGGAGAAGCAATTCACGATGAAAAGTATTTTCCTGTGCTCTCCATTTTTCCCACGTAAAATACAGACAATTCGCAAAACAAAATTTGAACCATTTAACCTAAGGTCCTCAATAATTTTTTTTTAAACTTAAAAAAAAATCAACCGGTTCAATGATGTGAAACGTTAATGGATGTGGGGCCTTGGATGGAGGTGGACCCTACCAACCTTCACATAAACTGCATCATCCGCCGACATTTCCACCACCTCCAAACGGACCCCACCACCAGGTATATATTTCCCTCCCCACCCCATTCCGCTTTCCGCAAAGACCCCGTCCCCTCTGTGACTACCTGGTCAAGCCCACACCTGCCAACAATCTACCCTCCCATCCTGGCACCTTCCCCTGCCACAAGAATTGCAAAACCTGTGCCCACACCTCCCCTCTCAACTCCATCCAAGGACCTAAAGGAGCTTTCCACATCCAACAACGTTTCATCTGCACATCCACCAATGTTATTTATTCTGTCCGTTGCTCCCGATGACATCTCCTCTACATTTGGGAGACTGGACACCTTCTCAAAGACCGCTTTAGAGAACACCTTCGGGACACCTGCATCAATCAACCCCACCACCCCGTGGCTCAACATTTCAACTCTCCCTCCCATTCTGCTGAGGACATGGAGGTCCTGGGCCTCCTCCACCGCCACTCTCTCACCACCTGACGCCTGGAGGAAGAATGCCTCATCTTCCGCCTCGGAACACTTCAACCCCAGGGCATCAATGTGGACTTCAACAGTTTCCTCATTTCCCCTCCACCCACCTTACCCCAGTTCCAACCTTCCAGCTCAGCACCATCCTCATGACCTGCCCTACCTGCCAATCTCCCTTCCCACCTATCCGCTCCACCCTCCTCTCTGACCTATCACCTTCATCCCCACCTCCATCCACCTATTGTACTCTCTGCTTTGTCCCTGCCTGCCCTGACTGTTTGACTCACTTCTTTTCTCATTGTTGATTATTGGAAAAACCCATATAGTTCACTGACGTCCTTCAGGGAAAGAAATCTGCCATCCTCGCCTGGTCTGGCCTACATATAACTCCAGACCCACAGCAATGTGGTTCACTCTCAACTGCCCTCTGAAAAGGCCTAGCAAGTCACTCAGTTGTATCAATCACTCCAAAATCTCAACAATAAAAAAGAAACCAGACAGACTACTTGGCATTGACCTCACCACTAGGTTCAATACCCCCGACTATATTTTGTACCACCAGTAGGTCAGACTCAGTAGCACAGTGCTATACAGTCATGAGGAAGTTGCCCTGCTACTCCTCACAATCTCTCTGAAGTCTCATGGCCTTCAGGTTAAATATGGGCAAGGAAACTTACCGCTAATTACCATGTACCATCTTCTCTCGGCTGATGAATCAGCATTCCTCCATGTTGAACAACATTTAGAGTAGGCACTGAGGGAGACAAGGGTTTAAAACGTACTCTGGGTGGGGGATTTGATTGTTCACCACCAAGTGTGAGTCGACAGCAGCACTACTGGGCAATTTGGTCAGGTCGTAAAGGACATCGCTGCCAGACTGCATCTGTGACAGGTGGTGAGGGAAGCAATAAGAGGGAAAAATAAACTTGCCATTGCCCTACCCATCTGCCTGCTTAGATACATCTGTCCAAGACAGTGTGTGTCAGAGTGACCACCATATAGTCCTTGTGGAGATGAAGCCTTCACGTTGAAAATGTTCCCCATTTTGTTGTGCAGCACGATCACTGTGCTGAATGGGACAGACTTTGAACGGATCAAGCAACTAGGGAGTGGGGGGCATCCATGAGGTGCTGTGGATCATCAACAGCAGTAGACTCTATTTAACATGCAAATTCACGGTCTGGCATGTCACCCACTCAGCCATTACCATCAAGCCAGGGAAACAACCCTGATTCAGAGAGAGTATGAAGAGGGTATGCCAGGAGCAGCATCAGACATAACTAGCAATGAGGTGTCAACTAGTGAAGCCAACAAACAGGACTATGTTAAACAAATCCTGAAAAGTAGATAATGCCTGGAAATGAGTTTATTGACTTTCAACTGAATTGGAACATAGAACATAGAGCACAGAACAGTACAGCACAGAACAGGCCCTTCAGCCCACAATGTCATGCCGACCATTGATCTTCATGTATGCACCCTCAAATTTCTGTGACCATATGCATGTCCAGCAGTCTCTTAAATGTCCCCAATGACCATGCTTCCACAACTGCTGCTGGCAACGCATTCCATGCTCTCACAACTCTCTGTGTAAAGAACCCGCCTCTGACATCCCCTCTATACTTTCCTCCAATCTGCTTAAAACTATGACCACTCGTGTTAGTCATTTCTGCCCTGGGAAATAATCTCTGGCTA
>NC_057711.1:138973948-139063862 GCF_004010195.1 Chiloscyllium plagiosum | reverse complement strand
TTGGTTGGCCATTTTAAGGGATCTATGTACCTGCACACCACGATCCCTCTGTTCCTCCACACTGCCAAGATTCTTATCCTTAATCCTGTACTCAGCTTTCAAATTCGACCTTCCAAAATGCATCACCTCGCATTTATCCAGGTTGAACTCCATCTGCCACATCTCAGCCCATCTCTGCATCCTGTTAATGTCCCACTGCAGCCTACAACAGCCCTCTATACTGTCAACGACACCTCCAACCTTTGTGTCATCTGCAAACTTGCTGACCCATCCTTCAATCCCCTCATCCAAGTCATGAATAAAAATTACAAACAGTAGAGGCCCAAGGACAGAGCCCTGTGGAACACCACTCACCACTGACTTCCAGGCAGAATATTTTCCTTCTACTACCGCTCACTGTCTTCTGTTGGCCAGCCATTTCTGTATCTAGACAGCTAAGTTTCCCTGTATCCCATCCCTCCTGACCTTCTGAATGAGCCTACCATGGGGAACCTTATCAAATGCCTTGCTGAAGTCCACATACACCACATCCACAGCTCGACCCTCATCAACTTTTCTAGTCACATCCTCAAAGAACTCGATAAGGTTTGTGAGGCATGACCTGCCCCTCACAAAGCCATGTTGACTGCATTTAATCAAACCATGCTCTTCCAGATGGTCATAAATCCCATCCCTCAGAATCCTTTCTAACACCTTGCAGACGACAGACGTGAGACTAACTGGTTTGTAATTGCCGGAGATTTCCCTATTTCCTTTCTTGAAGAGAGGAATTACATTTGCCTCTCTCCAGTCCTCAGGTACGACTCCAGTGGAGAGCGAGGATGCAAAGATCTTCGCAAGTGGCGAAGCAATCACATTTCTCGTTTCCCAAAGCAGCCGAGGACAAATCTGATCCGAGCCTGGTGACTTGTCAATCCTCTATCTCTATCCATTCCAGCATGCACACCTGCTCTTCAAAGGTTTCATTCACTACAAAGTTCGTTTCTTTCGTAAAGACAGAAGCAAAAAGCTCATTTAGGGCTTCCCCTACCCCTCAGACTCCTCACACAAGTTCCTTATCCTATCCCTGATCAGCCCTACTCTTTCTTTTACCATTCTCTTATTTCTCACATAAGTGTAAAATGCCTTTGTGTTCTCCCTAATCTGTTCTGCCAAGCCTTTCTCGTGCCCCCTCTTGGCTCTCCTCAGACCATTTTTGAGCTCCTTCCTTGCCTGCCTGTAATCCTGTAGAGTTGAGCTTGACCCTAGCTTCTCCACCTTATGTAAGCTACCTTCTTCCTTTTAATGAGAAGCTCCATCGCTCTCGTCATCCAAGGTTCCTTTATCTTACCCCTTCTTGCCTGTCTCAGAGGGACATATTTATTCATCACTAGCAACAACTGTTCCTTAAACAGTCTCCACATGTCTATAGTGCCTTTACCATGGAACAATTGCTCCCAGTCCATGCTTCCTAACTCATGTCTAATCGCATCATAGTTTCCTCTTCCCCAATTAAATATCCTCCCATTTTGCCTAATCCTCTCCTTCTCCATAGCTTTGTAGAATGTGAGGCAGTTGTGGTCACTATCACCAAAATGCTCTCCCACCACAAGATCTGATACCTGCCCCGGCTCGTTTCCAAGCACCAAGTCTAGAATGGCCTTTCCCCTCGTTGGCCTGTCAACGTACTGAGTTAGGAAACCCTCCTGAACACACCTTACAAAAACAGCTCCATTCAAATCTTCTGCTCGAAGGAGGTTTCAATCAATATTGGGAAAGTTAAAGTCACCCATTACAACAACCCTACTACGTCCACACTTTTCCAAAATCTGCCGACCTATGCTTTCTTTCATCTCCCTGCTGCTATTGGGGGGCCTGTAGTAAACCCCTAATGAGGTGACTGCTTTTGCATTATTTTGTTCTCCTTGAAGTTTGTAGATGTCAATTTTCATTTTTGTTTTAAAATCACATATCAGTTCAGCACGGAAACAGACCCTTCGGTCCAACCAGTCCATGCTGACCATCATCCCAAACTAAACTAGGCCCACCTGCCGGTGTTTGGGTCATATCACTCCAAATCTTTCCTATTCATGTATTTATCTAAATGTCTTTTAAATGTTGTAAGTATACCTGCATCCACCCACTTCTGCTGAAGTTTAATTTCACGAATGGATCACGCTGTGTAAAAAAAAATTACCCCTTGTGTCTTTTTAAAACCTTTCTCCTCTCACCTTAAAAATATGACGCCTATTTTTGAAATCCCCCACCCCAGGGAAAATACACCTGCCATTCACGTTATATATACCCCTCATGTTTTTATAAACTTCTATAAGGTCACCCCTCAATCTCCTACGCTCCAGTGAAAAAAGTCCCAGCTTATCCAGCCTCTCTTTATAACCTAAACCCTCCATTCCCAGCAACATCCTGGTGAATCTTTTCTGAACCCTCTCCAGCTGAATCATATCCTTCCTATGACAGGGTGGCCAGAACCGGACACAGTGCTCCAGAAGAGGCCTCATCAAAGTCCTGTCCAATCTCAGCATCCCAACTCTGTGTACACAAAGATCTGAGTAATGAACAGACACTGTTTTCAGAACAAGCATCGACAGTTGGAGAAGGGTCTGAATCAAACAAAATTTTAATGACCATTGCTCTGATCTTTGAGCCAAATATTCCAAATTGTACCCATTTCTCTTCTGCTAATCTGGTGTCAGCTATCACTTAGTTACTGGAACTTTGGTTTAACAATCGTTCTCTAGATTACTTACAGTGTGGAAACGGGCCCTTCGGCCCAACAAGTCCACACCGACCCGCCGAAGCGTAACCCACCCAGACATTTACCCCTTCACCTACCACTATGGGCAATTTAGCATGGCCAATTCACCTAACCTGCACATTTGTGGACTGTGGGAGGAAACCGGAGCACCCGGAGGAAACCCACGCAGACACGGGGAGAATGTGCAAACTCCACACAGAGAGTCGCCTGAGGCGGGAATTGAACCCAGGTCTCTGGCGCTGTGAGGCAGCAGTGCTAACCACTGTGCCACTGTGCCACGCCATTTAATAATGTGCAGTTTTTTTTGTGGAGAGCATTTTTGTTTAACAAAACATACTTGTACCATTGGTTCCACAGTTTTTATAACAGAATAAATATTTTGCAATTTGCAATCTGAGTGCCAGTATTTTTTTAAGTGTTTATTTAACGACGAATATGTTGACTTTAGATCATCATCTCCTGGCTGTTATTTTTAAATGGTCAAATATTTTCATCGCAGTTTTCCCTCATTATGGTTGTATATCATAAGGAACCTACATTCGCTTTAGTCCCAGGCTCTGGTCTCATATGCACCTTCAGAGACCTCAGAAGCCTGTTCTCTGAGTATTATATATCTTAGCTTATAGCACTGGTGACAAATTGATCCACAATACAGTCATCCTAATCAGACTCAAGTCAGTTCCTGCATGCAATGGTTGGATCTCCAAACATCAAACCTTTAAACAAAACCAATGGCTAAGGCAGTGTGTGAAATGTTGAAACAGTGACTCAAAGAGGGTGGAACAGATTCAACAGAGACAGTGTCAAAAGGCACGCAACAAGACTGTTAAGCACTCGATATCTAATAACACGGTAGGACAGCTCATTCCTTTGAGAGGCATTGGGAGGGGAAAATATGAACTGGCTTGGCTAACCAATGTGTGTGTCCATTGTCTCTGGATTGCAGGGAGAGAAGAAGAGGAAGATGATAAAGCATTGGGAATGCTTCCCATTCAGGGCCTTTGACCCATGTACAACACAACCTTGCATTTGTCCAGGTGTGCTTCATAAACTGGCTTACCCCTCACACCTTCAGAAAATATTGTTTTAGGAACTTCGTAATTATTTGCAATTAAAAATCGTGGTCTATACTGAACCTACTGAATTGTCAGGTGACAAATGGATGAGTTATCTGTTCTCTCTTCTTACTGTGTTTAGTAACTTAAAATAACTTATAAGAGAACTTGCTCAAAATAGTTTTGGTAATGGTATGGGGGGTGATGGATTGGTTCACAAAATGACAGTTGATTACTGAAACATATACCATTGGAAAACCAATCTAAGCACATCCCAAGATTGATTACTTGTAGCAAAATAACACCTTTGAGCTCTGTCATAAATTGGTTCAAAATTGCTGTTATCTGGACTGATTTTGAAAACTTACTGTCACTGCCTGTTTCTTTAAATGGCAAACAGAATAAATCTGCTTGATAGTTTCATCATTCCCAAATGGCTCTGATTAGAATTGGCACATAAACACTGCTGCTACAATGCATGATGCAGTCACAATGAGCTTTGCTATTACAGCAGAATTCTGTAGTTCAGCCTCAATGTTTGGAATTAATCCAGTCTAAGTAACTATTGGTTTTCAGAACTGAAAGTGCTAACATCTTAGGTCATTTATTTGTATTATCTTTTCTTCCTGTTATAGAACAAGCTTTTACGATTCACTCTTCCACTGTGTGGAGACCCTTGGAATCCCCAAGGTGAGGAACGAAGCCATTCAGCCCATTGAGTCTGCACAGACCCTCTGAAGAGCATACCATCCAGGTCCATGCCCCCATGCCATCCCTGTAACCCTGCATTTACCATAGCTCATCCATCTAACCTGCTCACTTCTGGACACAATAGGACAATTCACCACAGCCAAACAACCTAATCTGCACATCTTTGCACTGTGGGATGCTACGATACTATGGCTTTAAGAGATGTATTTTGTCCTGGCTTTTTTATGAGAAAAGGTTGAGACAGAGGTACCGAGCATTCTACTCAAAGCCAATAAAATACACAGCTTGTGAGGCTTGATTTTTTTAAAAGTCAGAACAATAGAAGCAGCATGAATGGGTGGGGTTGAGCTCCCACTGAACCAGGATTTTTAGTTTTAGCTTTCTGCAATTGCTGGGTGTTGGAGCTGGATGTGGAAGCTTTGATGCCTCTCTCTGTAATAACTAACTGCTGGGGTTCTCTTCCTGCAGCTAAAATGGCATGTGAGACTATCTATTTCACTGAATTTGCCTTTGCCAAAGGTGCGGTTATGGGATGTTGCTTTATTGGAACAGTTAATTAGTAGCAGTTAATATATCTAATATTTGTTAAGCATTTCGATAGAGCTACGGTTAAGCCAATTCTTTTCTTTTATTTTTAGTTTGTCTATATTTTAACTGTAGTGTAACAATAAAGTGTGCTTTGCTGAAAGTTGAGTAATTTGACCAATTGAAATTTCATCTGGATTTAAGACCTTATACTTACCTTTAAAATAAGAAAAGGTTAGGGTCTCAGCTATCTTCTTAATATATTTTGAGAGGGTTTTGTCTGGTCCAAAACAGGGAGGAAACCAGAGCACCTAGCTGAAACCCATGCAGATACAGTGAGAATATACAAACTCAATGCAGTCACCCAAGGCTGGAAGTGAGCGCAGGTCCCTGATGGTGTGAGATAGCAGTGCTAACCATTGAGCTATCATCCACCTTAATAATTCTCTCAGTAAAGTTTAGTTACATCTGGCATGAAACTGGAGTAAGACACTCACTGGATTTGATATCTGGATGGATAAGTATTAACTTGCATTCACTGGCTTCATCCATTCATTAATCCATTTCTGGATGAGTAGTAATCCACAGAATTATGCCAAATAGTTTGTTGGTGCTTTCTACCAACAGCTTATCTCCTCTATGTTTTTCTACAAGCTCACTAACACCATCAGCAATATAAATATATTTTAAAATTACTAGCATGTGCTAAAATATACACCCATTCTAGAACCTTTGAGAAAATAAGTATAAAGATAACCCACTTTCATAAACCTTTCTGGATTCAAAGCGGGTAACAAGATGCCCCACGTTATTTCAAGAAAAAGAGAGAGAGAGATTTAAGCTGACAACTGCACAGCAGTTTTCCCAGTATCAGCGGTGAGAAGGGAAGCTGACAGCCCAGTGCATATTGCCAACAGTGCCCCCCCCCACCAGACTTGAGATGACTAAATTCATGCATCATCACCATAAACAGATCACAGTTTTCAATTTACTTCAGCTTTCTGAAGATTTTACTAAACTAAAGAATAAGAGCCAGCTTTTGCATTTAAGATTTATAAAGAAGAATGTTCATTGAATTCGGAGATGATTTGCTAGTTGAAGGTGTTTTCTAAAATTGGAGGTCAAAATGAAATTATTTCCATTTGAGTGAACAGCTCATACATAAATTCTGCAGCACTCTGTTCTGGAGAGGGAATTGTCTATATGTAGATATGTATGTGACAGCACTCCTCTGGTTACAACTTAAATACGTAGATCTACACATGTAAGATTATACATACATCAGGATCTAGTTCTTCCAACTCATCTTCCAATTGCTGGATCTCCTCTTCCGATAACTTCCGGAGAAGGTCATCTTCATCAATATCTCGATACTTTTCTAACTCCTTTTTAAATGGTGTGGACATGTTGATTTAATCTTTGTTGGAGCCTCCTTTGCAATATCGCAGCAGACCTGAATATCTGAAGTAACAGAGGGGTCACAATAATGGAGATGCCACTTAAAATTGAGATTACTTTAAAATTGCATTTAGGGAGCAAATGTTTCTATGTTAGCATAATTCAGTGGATCATTTACTTGAGTTTCAACACATATCTGCTATCTGCACTTCTATTTATTTTTTAAAAATGTATGATCAATAACATCTATGACATTAACAATATCATTTTAGTATCAGCTTACCTACCACCAATCAGAAGTATGGCTGATTGGAAATTTAAAAACATTGCATTCAATCAGGTTAACTGACAATGTGCAATTTTGTTTTAAAGACTGTACCCTGCACTGTTCAGTTAGATAAAGACATTTTAAAAAATGAAAGAACTGCGGATGCTGTAAATCAGAAACAAAAACAGAAATTGCTGGAAAAGCTCAGTAGATCTGGCAGCATCTATGAAGAGAAATCAGAGTTAACATTTCAGGTCGAGTGACCCTTCCAGAGAACTCAGTACTGTAACGTGTTGGAGTAGTAAGCTGATAACAACAGGGCAACAGGATATCTGGGTGCAACAGTGTAACTCCTTAAGCAATCAGAATCTTGGGAGTAAAGTAGGATGCCAGGGAAGGAAGCTAAGCTACAAATCAGGTACAGAAAGAAAAACAATGAAAAGAACATAAGGAATGGATGGAAGGAACGAAAGCGCAGATAGTAGGCAAAGCATTTCCAAAGAATTTATCAGATTGAAAACTTTAAAATTATTTCTATCCTGGATTGCAGATGTTGGTTAGCTTTATATTTACAGGATAATGGTATTAAAATGGTGCCAGTGCTGTTAATTACTAGATTTAATTCTATGGCAATTTCAATAGATAATTTACGTGCAAATGCAGAAAGTTTTAAAAAAGATGCTAGTGAGGTTCAGGGGAAGTGAGGAAACGGCAGAGCGACATAAATTAACTAGCAACTTCTGGAAATTTACAACTCACAACCTATCTCTTAATGCCACAAAATTTCTGTCTGATTTGCACATTAATCATGGCATGTTTTGCTGTCATACAATTATTTATTTAGGAGAATTCTAAACTGAATCTTTTGCCAAGATCAAAGCTCAAATACTGCCAGAATAATTTTGCAGAAAATCATTTCAGCCTCTAGTGTACAGTTCATCTTTTATGTGAGTGAACTTGCACAATGGATCATTGGCAGTTGTATCTTTACATACACAAGGCAACTCAGGACAACAGCTCTATTGTCCAGCATCCAGTGTAGATAACAACACCACCAACTCATAATTATACTGTGCAGTTTAGGTAGTAAGTTATGAAGTCTATATGTTTGATATTTCTGGGACTGTTGTAATGAAAGGTCTCTGATATATAATGTTGAGAATTTGGATTTTAAGTAAGTGGCTCATGGATGTTACTTATTTTTGTGAAGGTTTTATTTTTAAAACAAACTACATCAAACATTCCAATAGAACAGTAATCTAATCCAGAATGAGTCAGTCAGCAGAGAGCCCCCTGGAATGCCAATGAACAGTTGCTTATACTGGGGTGGCTTATGACATGTGAAGTAAACATTGAAGGTGATTAACTCAAGAATACATGGCCCATGTCATTCACAGAGCCGAAGAAATCAGCTGAGGGAGCAAAGGTCTCCAAGATGTCCCTGAAAACCCTTACAGCTGGTCTGTCAGGAACAGCAGTTACAGGCAACATGATATTGCAGCTCAGCACACTGGAATGTGTTTGGGAGCTCATGCGCATTTTGGTAATGCATTACATTTGCCTCGATTTAATTAGAGGGAAAATCTCTGTGCAAACTTGCAACATGAAAAATAGTTTTGGAGTTAAATATTTTCAGGTGGATAAAGGGAAATGAGCAGAAGTAAACCCTTAAGAGCCAAGAATCATTTTGCTCTGATTTTGGGAGAATTGAATATCCACATAAAAGCGCAATGTAGCATTGTGGTTTTTCAGTTGTGTTCTAAGTTCTGTTTTGTAATTTTAACATTTTAATTGTTCACCAAAGTAATGTTTAGTCAATAATGCTTTAAGTATGTTTAAATCCAACAGGGTTATTTGGAACTCTAACGTTCGAGGTGCTGCCTCTTCATGAGTGGTTGTGCAACATGACCATACAACACAGAATTTATAGCAAAAGGGTTACAGTGTCACGAGTTGTAATGTTATATTAAACAACTTCAGTTAAAAATCACACAACACCAGGTTTTAACTAAAGTTTTTAACTTTAACTTTTTTTAAAGTAAAAAATATTTAAAATTTTTAACTGAAGTTGTTTAATATATCATTACAGCTCCATGACACTGTAATTGTTTTGCTATAAATTCTGTCATGTTCCACAACCACCTGATGAAAAGGCAGCGCCTCGAAAGCTAGTGTTTTTTAACTTTGTCCACCCCAGTCCAGCACCATCACCTCCAAATCTTAAGTATGTTTGTTACAGTAAACATCAAATCTGGTGTGGTTAGCATTGAATAGTTGCATAAATGTGGAAACACTTGAATTTGATGCAAGTAGGAGTTTAGTGCAAAGGAGGACGGTGGAACTACTTTTTGTCATCAATACAAGTATAATTTGTGTTGTAAGTAAAATATGTAATTTTATCTGTTCAACACTTAAATTAGAACAAAATCATAAATTGAAGAGGGAGGATTCAAGAAAAAAATACAGTCAAAATCAATGAGAAAAATAATTTGGGTAAAATTAAGAAGAGCAGAGAACATAACATCTGCAATATGGTATCAAAGACTAAGGTGACATCAGGGTAAAACAAAAGAAATGAAACATTTACAACAAAGTTGATCAATTAAAGTTGAAGAGAATTAGGGAAACAAAACGGAGTAGCACAGACTGGAATTAGATTTCCAACAGAGAAAAGAGGAAGGAGGATGCCAGGAGGGGAGGCAGCAAAGAAAAAAGGAACAAGAATTCCAACGAAAGGAAAGAGGAAGCAGAGGAAAGAGTAAAGCAGCTTGAGCCAAGAAGAGAGTTTTCCAGCAAAGGCATTTTCAGCGAGCGAGTCACACTCAACTCAGAATTATGAGCTGACAAATTCAAGTGTGACCATTTAATCCATATCAATTCTTTTCATGAAGTCGAGGTACATGGTTTCCTATTGTCCTTTAAAGGTTAGCACAGCTGTTAAAGTGGCCAGCCTACTGCTGTTACAGAGCACACCGACAGGAATGACTCCCACTCTTTGTTTAATCTTGTCTAAAGACTTGTCACTAACAGTGAGGCATCAAAGGGGTTATTTCAAGTGTTCACCAATCAGTGCCAGAGGTACACAGGCAAAAACTTCCATAAGGGCTGTCTGGCTGAAAGACTGACTGTCTTTATAAAAGAAAAATCAAGTCTGACAAATTGTTTTTTCAGGTTGAAATTAGTTGACTATATTAAGAGGAACGAGTGGATGGAGGATATATGGGCTTTCATAAAACTGATGAAGTGCCAAGAAACTACGACTCATGGGATTTGAAATAACATATTATCATTTATTGAGGAATGGTTAATGGACAGGAAACAGAGATTAGATGTAAATGGGTCATTTTGGGTTGTAGGCTGTAACTAATAGCATACCACATCTTCAGTTCTTAAGACTCAGCTATTTACAATCTAGATGAATGACTGATATATGGGAACTGAGTGGAATGTATCCACTGATACGGATCATACAAAGCTATAAGTGGAAAATTAAGCAATGAGGAAAAAGCAATGAGGGCATATGATAAATGAGTCAGCAAGAACATGATAGAAAGAACACAATGCAGTAATGTGTACTATTATCCACTTCGGTGGGAAAAATAGAAAAGCAGGATATTTTTAAAAATCCTGACAAATGTGAAATATTGATATTCTGAGGGGTCTGGGTATCCTTCTACATGAACAACAGAAAATTAACATGCAGGTGCAGCAAGCAATTTGGAAGCCAGATGGTATACTTATATATTGGAGTGTAAGAGAAAATTAGACCACAACTGAAGTACTTTCTACACTTTGGTCTCCTGCCTGAAGAAAGGGGATAGTTGCTTCAGGGAATGCAACGACTGATCCCTGGAATGAGAGCTTTCTCTAATGAGAATGGATTCAATAGTCCAAGAATTTATTCTCTAAAATGGAGAAGAAGGTGGTGAGATGATCTAATTGAAATATATAAATTCTCAAGGGGCTTGCTGGGGTAGATACTGGGAGGATGTTTCAACAAACAGAGGGATCTGGCCATGGAAACCTTGACATTGACCCTGGCGCCCATGAAGTCACATGGTATCAGGTCAAATGCAGGTAAGCAAACCTCTTGCTGATTACCATCTACCACACTAACCACCAGCCAATGAATCACTGTTCCTCCATGTTGAACAACATTTGGAAGAAGCACTGTGAGTTTCAAGGACACGGAATGGATTCAGGAAGGGGAGCTACATTGGTCATCAGCAGGTGTGGCTCAATTACACCATGACTGACTGAGTTGGCCAAATCCTAAAGGACATCAATGCTAGACTGGGTATGCAGCAAATGGCAAGAGAATCAACAAGATAGACCAGCCTACTTGGCTTCACCCTCACATCTACCTGAAACAGATGCATCTGTCTTTGGCAATACTGGTTGGACCAGCCACCCCACAGAGTTTTGGTGAAAAGTCCTGTCTTCACATTGAATACAGTCTTCACTATGCCATTTGAGACTAAATGGGGTAGATTTTGAATCTATCCAGCAATTCAAAACTGGACAACCATGAGGTGTTGTTGCCATCATCTGTAACAGAATTGTATTCAATCACAAGCTGTAACCTCATGGTCCAGCATATCCCACCTCAACACCCCCCCCCCCCAACACACAAAGACACACACACACACACTTCATCATTGTCATCAAACATGAGATCAATCCTGATTCACTGAAGAGTGCAGGAGGACATGTCAGGAGTGGAACCACGCAAAGTTAGCTGTCAACCTGTTGAAGCTACAGCACGGGACTACTTGCATGTCAAATAGCATATCCAGCAACTGAGAGACAGATCTACATGATTCCACAACGAGTGGATCAGATCTGAGCTCAACAGTGAGCAGGTAGACAATTAGATCACAGAGGCTGGTCTTTGACTAATTTGAGTTACTCTATGTGATAACAAGAATGGTGTAAAGCACTGAAAGCTGCAGCGGCTCTCAGTCCTGGCAACATTCCAGCAGTGGTACTGAGGTCCAAAACTCACCATGCCCCTTGCCACATCACTGGCATCTACCCAATAATATGGTAGTAAGACCTCCTCAAACAGCAGGACAAACTCAACCCAGCTAATTTACTACCTCACTATATCACAACCAGGGCATTAGGATCAGCAATAAATACTGGCCCAGCCAGATTCTATAAACAAAGAAAATATCTCCAGGATGGCATGGATGTTACTGTGGCTGCAAGACATACTTTGGTCATGGTCCACATTGGTACCAATGATATAATGGGAACCATTACAACATTTAAGAAGTATTTAAATGAACACTTGGAGCACCATAAAATGCTACGGACCAAGTACTGGAAAATAGGCCTGAAGTATAGATAGGAAGGGGTGTGTGGTCCAGCAGTCCGGATTTAGGAAACTAGGTAGAAAATTAACAAGCAGAACCTCAAAGTGCAGGCAATTCCAGATTATTTCCTGCACCACATGCAAGTGTGTATAGGACCATCTGGTTAAGACAGATGAATGTGTGGCTGCAAAAGCAGTGCAGAAGGGAGGGCTTAGATTCCTGGGGCATTGGGATTGGCACTGATGGAGATGGCACCTGTATAAGCAGGACAAGTACCACCTGAACAAGGCTGGGACTGAGTTCCTTAACAGGGGTTTTGCTAATGCTTGCTAGGCTTTAAACTAGGACTGTATGGGTGTGGAAACCAGGAGGGAATATTAGAGAATCCATAACACACAGGGAAAGACAGAAAACACTAGAATAGAGAATACTAAGTTGATAGGTAGCTTCAGAGTAAAGGAGAAATTAAAACATCAAAATGAGATATACACTGCATGTGAACACGGAGAAGTATTAAAAAAGTGAGTTGCTGGCAAAGGTTGTTTTGTGAAATTATCTGGGAATGGTGATAATAGAGACCTGTCTTAAGGAACGACAGGAATGGATGTTAAATATTTTTTGGTTGGGGGTGCTCAGGTAAGATGTCAAATCTGCAAGGAAACTATAGAGAGGTACAAACATTATAGAGTTATAATGGATGTCTTTAATTACCTATCTGCTGCTCAACAAATCTAGGGCAGTGGTAGTGTAAACAAGAGTGGGGTAGGGGAGGGGCAAATGTTTTAGATTAGAGTCATAAAGTCATAGAGATGTACAGCATGGAAACAAACCCTTCAGTCCAACCTGTCCATGCCGACCAGATATCCCAACCTAATCTAGTCCCACATGCCAGCAACCGGCCCATATCCGTCCAAACCCTTCCTATTCATATACCCATCCAAATGCCTTTTAAATGTTGCAATTGTACCAGCCTCCACCACTTCCTCTGGCAGCTCATTCCATACACGTACCAGCCTCTGTGTGAAAATGTTGTCCCATAGGTCTCTTTTATATCTTTTCCCTCTCACCCTAAACCTATGCCCTCTAGCTCTGGACTCCCCGACCCAGGGAAAAGACTTTGTCTATTTATCCTAGCCATGTCCCTCATAATTTTGTAAACCTCTATAAGGTCTCCGATGCTCCAGGGAAAATAGCCCCAGCCTATTCAACCTCTCCTTATAGCTCAAATCCTCCAACCCTGGAAATATCCTTGTAAATCTTTTCTGAATCCTTTCAAGTTTCACAACATCTTTCCGATAGGAAGGAGACCAGAATTGCATGCAATATTCCAACAGTGGCCTAACCAATGTCCTGTACAGCCGCAACATGACCTCCCAACTCCTATACTCAATACTCTGACCAATAAAAGAAAGCATACCAAACGCCTTCTTCACTATCCTATCTACCTGTGACTCCACTTTCAAGGAGCTATGAACCTGAACTCCAAGGTCTCTTTGTTCAGCAACACTCCCCAGGACCTTACCATTAAGTGTATAAGTCCTGCTCAGATTTGCTTTCCCAAAATGCAGCACCTTGCATTTATCTGAATTAAACTCCATCTGCCACTTATGTTTGGGAGAATTTTAAATGGAAGTATGTGACCAGTCCAACAAGAAAGGAGGCATCGCTGGACCTGATTCTTGGGCCAAGTAGGTCAAAAGTCAACACGTGAACATTCACGGAGCAGTGATCCTTGTGTGAAAAGGTTTGGGATGACATTGAAAAAAACAATGAATAATCCAAAATGAGAATAATTAACTGGGGAAGAACCAATTTAATTGGGTTAAAACATAGCTGAGCTGGATAGACCGGGGCCAAAGGTAGGTGGGAAAACTGCAGTTGAATAATAGGCTACCTTCAAAGAAGAAATGGCTCAGATACAATCAAGGTGTACTCCCTCAAAAGGGAAAGGTAGGACAAACAAATGCTGAGCTCCCTGGGTAAAAACAGAGATTGAAATTAAGATAAGAAGAAAAGTGTGTTTATGGCAGGTGTTAGGGAGGAAACGTAATTGAGAATCAAGCAGAACCATTGGGCAGCATGGTGGCTCAGTGGTTAGCACCAGGGCCCCGGGTTCGATTCCAGCCTCAGGGCGATTGTCTGCACGGAGTTTGCACATTCTCCCGTGTCTGCATGGGTTTCCTCTGGGTGCTCCGCTTTCCACACACAATCCAAAGATGTGCAGGTTAGGTGAATTGACCATGCTAATTGGCCATAGTGTTTAGGGATGTATACATTAGGTGTATTAGTTAGGGCTAAATATAGAGTAATAGGTTAAGGGAATGAGTCTGGGTGGGTGACCGTTATTGGGCCAAAGGGCCTATTTCCACACCATAGGCATTCTATGATTCAGAATACAGAAGATTGGGAGTGGAGTGAAGAGAGGCAAAGAGGGGTTATGAGAAAAGACTGACAGCTAATATAAAGGAAAGTTGAAATGTCTTCAAGCAGTACTTAAATAAAAAAGGGAGGTAATAGGAAGACTTGGGTTGATTAGGAACTAAAGACAAATTCACATGTGGAGGCTAAGGTATTAAATGGATATTTTGCATCATTCTTTACCAAGGAAGCACATTTTACCCAAGCTATTGTGGCAGTCATTAGGAGTTTCAAAATTGTGAGGGAGGTGGTATTGGATGAACCATTGGTACTTAGTATTGAAAAAGTACATGGTTCAAAAGAGATGCATCCAAGGATATTGAAGGAAGCTAAAGTGAAAGTTGGTGATAATCTTTTCCAGTATTGCTAAAATACCACCATTTATCCAGCAATGTGGAAAATTATCCAGGTATGTCCTGTCCACCAAAGGCAGGACAAATCCAACCTGGCCAATTACTGCTCTATCTGTCTATTTTTGATCATCAGCAAGATGATGGAAGGATTGTTAATAATGCTGTCAGGCAATAACCTGCTCTCTGAACCTCAGTTTGCATTCTGTCAGAACCATGTAGCTCCTAATCTTATTACAGGCTTGGACCAAACATGGACACAAGAGTTGAATTCCAGAGGGAGGTGAGAGTGACTGCTCTTGTTGTCAAGGCAACAGTAGACCAGGTATTACAGCAAGGATCCCTAGCAAACCTGAAGTCAATGGGAAAATTAATGTTGTCACAATTCCTACATTACAGCACTTTGTTTTCCATAAAGTGGTTTGCAATATCCTGAAATCATGAAAAGCCTTTTAGTGAAAGTCTTAATTTGTATAACCTAACAAAGGAAGTCACATCATTTGGTTTAGTTCCGCAAAATAAAGCGGGCCAATTAAACAGATCTGAAAGAATAAGAACAATTCAGAAAATGACTACTTGCTCAATATAAAAATTTTTAAAAAGTGGATAATGGAGGATTTAAGATAAGAATACTTGACTGGAAAGTGGGAGATCTGTCATAAATTAACTGGGATGAAAGTAAATATCTAGATGAAATCTTTAATTAGCAAGATGCACAAAGCACAAAATAAATGTATGAGGAAAACAGCAGGTACATCGAAGAATTGAGTTCTATGAATAAACAGATCAAACTTAAAAAGGAAGCATGTGATAAAGTTGGAGTTAACAGGAGAATCACGGGGAATTACAATATGAAGGGAAATTAGATGTACTTCTTGCTATAAAATTGTATCATAGTATTTCTATTTCTATTTCCTCACTGCATTGTTCTTGCCAACATAAATCACTTCACATTTCTTTGCATTAACTTTCATCTGCTGTATGCCTGCTGATTTTGCCAGTCTATGTCCTCCTCTGCTAATGTCATCATGGATTGCTTCATTTCCAAGTTTTACAAATGTTGCAAAGTTTGACATTTTATTTGTATTCCCAAATCCAAGCTGTGAATATGCATCAAAAAGAGCAAAGTTCCAATACCTGAAAGAATTCCTGGAGAACACCAATGCACTCCTGTCTAAAGACAACCATTCACCATACTCCTTGCCTTCCGTCCCTCAGCCAATTACATGTGGGAATACTGGAGTAATCCACTGGACCAATGGAGACTCCCCAAACATTCAACTTGTTCATGACTGATCACTTCCTCCATGCCTCCTTACTGGATTACCTCCATATCTCTTAATGACCTAATCTCCAGAAAGCTATTGACTGTTGCCTTAAACCTATTCAATAATTGAGCTTCCAAGCTCACTAGTGTAGAGCATTCTAATGACTCATCCCTTCCTCAGTGAAGAAATTCTTCTTCATCTCAGTCTTAAATAGCTTGCTGCATAGCCTGAGATTATGTGCCCGGGTCCCAGAGTCTCCAGCCAAGGAAAACATCAATATTCAGTCTAATATGCCCTGTAAGAATTTAAGAAGTTTCAATTTGATCCCTCTCATCCTTTTGAATTATAGTAAATTCAGACCCAGTTTCCTCACTCTCTCGTTCTTGGGAAATCCCATCATTCCAGGGATTATATCTGGTAAACATCCATTGAATGTCCTTTATGCAAGTATATTCCTCCTTCAATAAGGAGACCACTCAGATAAATGTACTTATTTGAGTCTCATGTGCTCAAACTTTATTTTCCTTATCAAAAGACTTTTGAAAATCCAAAAAGACCTTACTCACTGGTTCTCCTGTCTGTGCTGCAAATAACTTCTTCCAAAAATGATTTTCTTTTGATCCATGCACAATTTTGCCATTAAGAAGAAGTTCAGTTATCATATCCTTTTGAATAGATTCCAACATTGTCCCTACTATTGAAATCAAGCTAACAGATTCACGGTCGTGACTCACCCTTATCCTAACTTCTAAGATAATTTGATATCTTGCAGTCTACTGGAATCTTTACCGAATCCATAGCATTATGTAAGATAACCACCATGCACCCATTATCTATATAGCTGCTTCCTTTAACCATTGAGGATGAAGGACTTCTGGTCCAGGAGATCTATCAGCCGTCAATCCAGCAAAGTTAAAAATCACACAACACCAGGTTATAATCTAACAGGTTTAATTGGAAGCACTAGCTTTTGGAGTGTTGCTCCTTCATCAGGTGGTTGTGGAGTCCACCACCTGAAGAAGGAACAGTGCTCCGAAAGCTAGTGCTTCCAATTAAACCTGTTAGACTATAACCTGGTGTTGTGTGATTTTTAACTTTGTCCACCCCAGTCCAACACCAGCATCTCCAAATCATGACTCAATCCAGCAACTTTTCTTTACTGATTCTAATATCTTCTAGGTTCTCAGTCTTTTAGTTCCCTAGTATTTCTGGTAGACTTTGTATAGCTTCTCCCATGAAAACAACAGATGTACCTTTAATCCCACAGGCTTCAGTGCAGTGAATAAGGCTATTATGTAACATTTTATTAATATTTTCTGAAAATCCATGTACAATTTCCTACCCTCACCATTACTTCCAAGAACACAATCACATTGGACAAGCACAACATGCTTCTAACAAACCTGTGCCGATTTTTATTTATTCACCCATTTTTTTTCAAGATCCAATTAATTTTGCCCCAAATAAGTCTTTCTTTCTAAGTAAATTTCTCCACCATCAACATTAATTGTTGAGTTTATGCCTCTCCCTTTTTACAAATGTGATAGTAGCATTTGCAATCCTCCAGTCTCAAACGGAGCTCTATATTTACGGAAGTTTGGAAGATTGACACCAAAGCCTTTACAACTTTCACCTTTATTGCTCTTAGCAACCGAAAACCTAAGCCAGACTGTATGCCTTTTGCACTTTGTACCATACTGGGTTTTTTTGTGCCTTCTCTTTATCAATTTTTATCTCATCCAATTTCTCAGATACCTCCTCCTTTAATGAGACTTTGATCCACTGTGGTCTTTAGTGAAGACAGGTGCAAAGTACTCATTTAGTATCTCAGCTATGACCACTCCCTCCATAAAGTTTTGTTTTGGTCTGGATCCACTTTATTTTTTGACTGCTTTGGTACATCGCACATTAAGTGTACACTGGCTCCTTTAAAGAATAATGCAGTTAGTCTCACTCTCCTACTCTTTCCCTGGTTCCTTGTATTATTTTTCTTTTTCAGGAATTTATCCAATTCCCTTTGAAGGCTCCTACTAAACTTAATCCATTGAATCTGTTTCCATCACCTTCAGAGGTTGTGTATTCCAATTCCCTATGTAACCACTCATTGCATAAGTACTCTCACTCCCCCTCTGATTCATTTACCAATTATGATAAATCTGTGGAGAAAGTGAGGACTGCAGATGCTGGAGAGTCAGAGTCAAAATGTGTGGTGCTGGAAAAGCACAGCCGGTCAGGCAGCATCCGAGAAGCAGGAGAGTTGACGTTTCGAACATAAGCTTTTCATCAGGAATGTGATGTGATGTTATGCTCAAAATGTCGACTCTCCTGCTCGTCGGATGCTGCCTGACCGGCTGTGCTTTTCCAGCACCACACTTTTTGACTATGATAAATCTGTGCCCTGGTTTTTGATATGCTCAAAATGTCGACTCTCCTGCTCGTCGATGCTGCCTGACCGGCTGTGCTTTTCCAGCACCACACTTTTTGACTATGATAAATCTGTGCCCTGGTTTTTGACCCTTCAGTTATTGGAAATATTTTCTCTATATTTATTCTGTCTTAACCCTTCATGATTTCACAACCTCAATCAAATTGCCTTTCAGCTATTTCTGCTTTCCAGGTTTATCTATTGAACCCTTAGAGCCATTCTAGTAAAGCTCTTCTGAACCCACTCCAAATCTTCCTAAGATGTGATATTTAGAATTAGCTGCAATATTGTGATTTGTGCCAAAGTTGCATTTTAGGTAGCTTGAGCAAAACATCCTGGCTTTTATCACTTGATATGTAAAGCCCAGGACCTCATATGCTTTATTCACACCTTTGTTTACTGATCCAGTCAATTTCGAAGTGTTGTGCAGTATGCAAGCTAGAGGAAATGAGGGGCAGCTAATCAAAATGGTTTCAGTTGGTGACAAAGACATACATCAGTTCCCTACACTTTTTGTTGGAAATGAGAACAGTGGAGAAAGGGGAGAGAGGTTCATGATTAGATTAGATTAGATTAAATTCCCTACAGTGTGGAAACAGGCCCTTCGGCTCAATCAGTCCACACTGACCCTCCGGACAGTAAACCACCCAGACCCATTTCCCTCTGGCTAATGCACCCAACACTACGGGCAATTTAGCATGGCCAATTCACCAGGCCTGCACATCTTTGGACTGTGGAAGGGAACCGGAGCACCCGGAGGAAACCCACGCAGACACGGGGATAATGTGCAAATTCCACACAAACAGTCGCCCAGAACACTATTTACAGCAGAGAAAAGAAACAGGGAATTACTTATCATTTAAGAATAATCTTGGAGTAGTGAGCATCTTTGGCAAACATTCCAAAGTGGAATTAGTGATAGGAACCACATTGAGATCTGGATAGACAACATGGCTAACTACCAAAACCTCCTTTAGATGGAAGCTAACATCACCCCTCTCTTATTATCAATGAGACTAATGCCAATTGTAAAGAAAATGCTCAAGTGAATTATTAAGGATGCAATGCGTGATTATTTGAACAGAGATCATATTAGGCCACACAACATAGCTTAAAAAAAGCTGAGGGAAATTCAATATTTGATGCATATAAATGTGCTCTGACACTTGACATCTTCTTAGAGTCATAAAGTCATAGAGATGTACAGCATGGAAACAGACCCTTCGGTCCAACCCGTCCATACCGACCAGATATCCCAACCCAATCTAGTCCCACCTGCCAGCAATAATTTTGTAAACCTCTATAAGGTCACCCCTCAGCCTCCGCGCTCCAGGGAAAACAGCCCCAGACCAGAATTGCATGCAATATTCCAACAGTGGCCTAACCAATGACCTGTACAGCCACTACATGACCTCCAAACACCTGTACTCAATACTCTGACCAATAAAGGAAAGCATACCAAATGTCTTCTTCACTATCCTATCTACCTGCAACTCCACTTTCAAGGAGCTATGAATCTGTATTCCCAGGTCTCTTTGTTCAGCAACACTCCCTAGGACCTTACCAGTGTATAAGTTCTGCTAAGATTTGCTTTCCCAAAATGCAGCACCTCGCATTTATCTAAATTAAACTCCATCTGCCACTTCTCAGGCCATTGGCCCATTTGGTCAAGATCCTGTTGTAATCTGAGGTAACCTTCTTTGCTGTCAACCACACCTCCAATTTTGGTGCAAACTTACTAACTATACCTCTTATGCTTGCATCCAAATCATTTAAATAAATGACAAAAAGTAGAGGACCCAGCACTGATCCTTGTGGCACTCCACTGGTCACAGGCCTCCATTATGAAAAACAACCCTCCACCATGACCTTCTGTCTTCTCCTTTGAGCCAGTTCTGTACCCAAATGACTAGTTCTCCTTGAATTCCGTGAGATCTAACCTTGCTAATCAGTCTCCCATGGGGTACCTTGTCTAACGCCTTACTGAAGTCCATATAGATCACATCTACTGCTATGCCCTCATCAATCTTCTTTATTAATTCTTCAAAAAACTCAATGAAGTTTGTGAGACATGATTTCCCTCACACAAAGCCATGTTTACTATCCCTAATCAGTCCTTGCCTTTCCAAATACATGTACATCCTGTCGCTCAGGATTCCCTCCAACAACTTGTTCACCACCGACGTCAGGCTCACTGGTCTATAGTTCCCTGGCTTGTCCTTATCACCCTTCTTAAACAGTGGCACCATGTTATCCAACATCCACTCCTCCAGCACTTCACCTGTGACTATCGATGATACAAATATCTCAGCAAGAGGCCCAGCAATCACTTCCGTAGCTTCCCACAGGGCTCTAGGGTACACCTAATCAGGTCCTGGGGATTTATCCACCTTTATGCATTCAAAGACATCCAGCACTTCCTCCTCTGTAATATAGACATTTTTCAAGGTGTCACCATCTAATTCCCTACATTCTATATCTTACATGTCCTTTTCCACAGTAAATACTGATGCAAAATACTCGTTTAGTATCTCCCCCATTTTCTGCGGCTCCACACAAAGGCCGCCTTGCTGATCTTTGAGGGGCCCTATTCTCTCCCTAGTTACCCTTTTATCCTTAATGTATTTGTAAAAACTCTTTGCATTCTCCTTAATTCTATTTGCTAAAGCTATCTAATGTCCGTTTTTGCCCTCCTGATTTCCCTCGTAAGTATACTCCTACTTCCTTTATACTCTTCTAAGGATTCACTCGATGTATCCTGTCTAAACCTAACATATGCTTCCTTCTTTTTCTTAACCAAACCCTCAATTTCTTTAGTCATCCAACATTCCCTATACCTATCAGCCTTCCCTTTCACCCTGACAGGAATATACTTTCTCTGGGTTCTCGTTATCTCATTTCTGAAGTCTTCCCATTTTCCAGCCGTCCCTTTACCGGCAAACACCTGCCCCCAGTCAGCTTTTGAAAGTCCTTGCCTCATCCGGTCAAAGTTGGCCTTTCTCCAATTTAGAACATCAACTTTTATATCTGGCCTATACTTTTCCATCACCACGTTAAATCTAATAGAATTATGAGGGAGTTAAGTGCTCCCCCATTGACACCTCAGTCACCTGCCCTGCCTTATTTCCCAAGAGTAGGTCAAGTTTTGCACCTTCTCTAGTAGGTACATCCATATATTGAATCAGAAAATATTCTTGTACACACTCAACAAATTCCTCTCCATCTAAACCCTTAACACTATGGCAGTCCCAGTCTATGTTTAGAAAGTTAAAATCCCCCACCATAACCACCCTATTATTCTTACAGATAGCTGAGATCTCCTTACAAATTTGTTTCTCAATTTCCCTCTGACTATTGGGGGGTATAATACAATCCCAATAAGGTGATCATCCCTTCCTTATTTCTCAGTTCACCCAAATAACTTCCCTGGATGTATTTCCGGGAATATCCTCCCTCAGCACAGCTATAATACTATCCCTTATCAAAATCCCCCTCCTCTTTTGCCTCCATTTGTATCCTGGAACATTAAGCTGCTAGTCCTGCCATCCCTGAGCCATGTTTCCGTAATTGCTATTGTATCCCAGTCCCATGTTCCTAACCATGCCCTGAGTTCATCTGCGTTCCCTGTTGAGCCCCTTGCAATGAAGTAAATGCAGTTCAATTTATTAGTCCTACCTTGTCCTGTTAGAATCACATGGACAGACTGTACTGTAAAGACTTTGCTGAAGAAAGTTTACCCAGCACAAAGCAAGATGGTTGTGCTTGTTGGAACTCAATCATCTCAGCCACAGGACATTACTGCAGTAGTTCCTCAAGGGAGAGTCCTAGGCCCAACTGACTTCAGCGACTGCATCAATGACATTCCCCCATCACAAAATTAGAAGTGCGGATGTTTGCTGATGATTGTACGACATTCAGCACCATTTATAACTCCTTAGATACTGTAGCAGTCTATGTCCAAATGCAGCAAGACTTAGACAACATCCAGGCATGGGCTGAAAAGGGCAAGTGCACCACATAAGTGCCAGGCAGTGACCACCTCCAACAAAATATAATCCAATAACTGCACCTTGACCTTCAATAGCATTACCATCATTGAATCCCTCCTATAAATGTCCTGGGGGCTACCATTGACCAGAAACTGAACAGGACTAGTACTGTGGCTTCAAGAACAGGACTGAGGCTGTGAATTCTGTGGAAAATAACTCACTTTCTGATTCATCATAGCCTGTCCATCTACAAGGCAAAAGTGAGAAGTGTCATTTCAGTTGCCTGGATAAGTGCACCTCTATCAATGCCCAAGAAGCTCAAAACTAACAAACAGCCTACTTGAGTATCACCCCATCTAACACCTTCAATGACCATTCCTTCGATCACTGAAACATAGTGTACACCATCTACAGGGTGCAATACTCTTCACATTAAAGTTTCATTGCATTAAGGAAAAGGGAGTGTGAGGGAGAGGGAAATGAGAAAATAAGTCAGTTGTCAGTTGGGTGGCATTTAGAAGACAGTGATCATAATCTCCTAAATCTTTGGAAATAGCAAGTAAAAGTCCAGAAGGGAAGACCAAGTTGACTGTTGTGTGGACTGATATGGCCTAAGGAAATTAGAAACACGGATTAGTAGATAAAATTATCATGAAATAATGAGCTCCCTTTGAAGAAGAGATAGTTGATGAACATTTGAGGTACATTTCCATGAGAGAAAAAGATGAGGCAATCAATGCACAGCTCCTTGATTGATGAAAGAGATAGAGGGTCAGAAAGGTTGTGCATGAGAGATGTCAGGTGGATAATTCCATTGAGAATATAGGCTGAATATTACAGGTTCAGAGAGAAAGTGAAGAAACAATTAAGAGAAATAATTAGAGAATATGAGAAGGGACTGACACAGAAGCCAGTTAGAGTAATAAAGGTAGCGAAAAGGTGGTAAGAGGAGGAACAAGGCAGATTAGGAACCACAATGGTGAGCTGTGCATAGAGTCAGGTATTTAATAAATATTTTCCATCTACTTTACAGAGGGAAATGCTGCTCAGGTCATTATGAAACAGAAGGCAATTGAAACACACGATAAGTTAAAATTGCTAGAGAATAGGCACTAGAAAGGCTGACTGTACTTACAGTTGATAAGTCATGATGATAGATGAGATACAGCCAAGGAAATTGAGGGAAACTAGGGAGGAAATGGCAAAGCTACAGCCTTAATTTTCCAACCTCCTTAGATATTGGATGATGCCAAAGGACTGGAGAATTGCAAATGTTGCACATTTATTCAAAAAAATGTGAGGATAAGCTCAGCAACTATAGACCAGTGAGTTTAACTTCAATGGTGGGAAGTTTTCAGAAATGATCATTTAAGACATGGCTAAGTCATGTGAACAATATGGATTAATCAAGGCAAGTCTACCCAGATTTGTGAATGAAATCACACTTAAGTAACTTGCATTGCCTTTCAGATGAGGTAACAGAAAGGGTGAGGGTAATGTGTTTGATGCAGTTGACATTGAAAGGGAAACAAATCAGTTAAAGTAAAAGTTTATTAAATCTTAGGCAGTATTTGAAGCAAGTAATGCAGTGTAGGAAAGATAAGATAAATTAATTCAGTCTATCAAGGTTGTTTGGAGTCAGACATGTTGGCAGAACAAACAAAGCACAAATAGGAGAGAAGAGGCAAAAAGAAATGCTTATTGTCTTAGAGACACAAATAAAATCACACAGGAGAGTGAAACGCTAACATTTCTGTGTGAACAATGCTAGGCCCTGAGCAAATGGTTCCTTTCCCATGAGGAGAAGGCCAGATGTCCCAGCCTAAGACATTAAGCCATTATACTGGGCCAACAACAATATGTAACGTTCCAATATGTAGTTAGGTGTCCTGTCAAAACCATAAGATATAAGACTATAAGATATAGGAGCAGAATTCCCATAACTTTTGATTCCCTTACTAATCAAGGACACTTTTGGAATACTGCATTCAATTCTGAACTCTGTGCTATAGGAAAGATGTTGTAAAACCTGAAAGATTTGCAAGGATATGGCTAGGGTTGGAGGGTTTTAGCTTCAGGGAGAGGTTGAATAGGCTAGGACTATTTCCCCTGGAGCATCGGAGGCTGAGGGGTGATCTTGAGAGGTTTCTAAAATCATGAGGGGCATGGGTGGGGTGAATAGCCAAAGTCTTTTCCTTAGAGCACGGGAGTCGAAAACTAGAGGTCACAGGTTTAAGGTGAGAGGAGAAAGATTTAAAAGGGACCTGAGGGACAATGTTATTATGCAGAAGGTGGTGTGTCTGTGGAACAAGCTGCCAGAGGAGGCTGGTTCAATTACAACATTTAAAAGGCATCTGGGTGGGTATATGAAGTGGAGGTGCTGGTGTTGGACTGGGTGTACAATGTTAAAAATCACACAACATCAGATTATAGTCTAACAAGTTTATTTGAAAGTACAAGCTTCCCAGAGCACCGCTTCTTCATCTGGTAACTAGTTACCTGATGAAGGAGCTATGGTCTGAAAGTTAGTCCTTTCAAATAAACCCATTGGACTATCGCCTGGTGTTGTGTGATTTCTAACTGGGTAAATGAACTGGAAGGGTTTGGAGGGATACGGGCCAAATGCTGGCAAATGGGACGAGATTAATTTTAGATATCTGGTTGGTGCAGACAAGTTGAAATGTCTCTGTGCTATTTCTGTTAAGGCTCTATGACTCTAGGAAGGTTGATAAAGATGTTCAAAACCATGAGGTGTCTGGAGAGAATAGGTAGTGAGAAATTGATGCCATTGGAATGGAAGGACCAGAGGCAGAGGACATAGATACAATATGTTTGGATAAAGAAGTGACTGAAAAGATTAGAAAAATTAGGTATTTTATGTTTGGAGTGATTTAGAATCTGGAATGGATTGCTTGAGAGTTTGGAACAGGCAACTTCAATTATAGCCTTAAAAAGAGAATTGGATATTTATTTGTAGAGAAATATTTCAAGGGCTATACACAAAGGTGAGTAGCTCATGCAGAGCGCTATCAAAAATATAATGGCCTCTTCTGTGTTGTAACCATTCCATGCTTAACAAATATTAAACAATACCTGAATTAATTTAGTGCATTATTGTGCAAGATCAAGAAAACAAGAGTGAGCAAATATAATCCTAGCAGGAATAAATTAAATTCCAATCTGACCAGCCCCTCAGGCCACAGAACCATAGAGATGTACAGCAGGGAAATAGACCCTTCAGTCCAACTTGTCCAGGCTGACCAGATATCCTAAATCTAGTCCCATTTGCCAGTATTTGGCCCACAATCCCTCTAAACCCTTCCTATTCATATACCCAACCAAATGCCTTTTAAGTGTTGTAATTGTACCAGCCTCCATCACTTCCTCTGGCATCTCATCTATACACACACCACCCTCAGCGTGAAAAAGTTGCCACTTAGGAGAAAGATTTAAAAGGGACCTCTCATCTTAACCTTGTGCCCTCTGGTTTTGTACTCCCCCACTCTGTGGAAAAAACCTTGTCTATTCACCCTATCCATGACCCTCATGATTTTATAAACCTCTATAAGGTCACCCCTCAGTGTCTGACACTCCAGGGAAAATAGTCCCAGCCTATTCAGCCTCTCCATATAGCTCAAACAGATTAATTCAATAAAGCCAATGATGGATGCCCATGACCCAAGTAAATAAGGGAGACTGAGTGTGAAAGACTTGTCACCAAACTAACCAGGTGTACAGAGAATACATTAAACACAGAATCTATTGATTCAGCTTTGAGTCTTATTAAATATTTGCCAGAAAAGAATGGACTGAATCCAAAAGACCTTGGATTGAACATGAATTGTTTAAAAGCAAAACAAACATCTGCATGTCCCGGACTTATTTCTGACCTAGTAGTGGGAGGCAGGTAGAACTTGTCCAGATTGTGAGTTCCCACGCACATTTGCAGTTCAAAATAGCGAAGGTTACGTTTATCAATTAACTAGCGGAACATGGAACAAATAATGGAATACAGATATATTAACAACTCAAGCAGCAGCATGGAAGTGCTCAGGGGAAAGAAAACACATACAAACAGATTAAATACCAGGGGACAACTTCCCAGATAAAGTTATAGGATTGCTTTGTCTGGTGACTTGTCAATTGAATTGTTAAGTGAAGTTTATTTTAACGTAATCTTTATTTTCTATTTCTGGTCATTAATCAGATAGGGATTCTAAATTTACATATTTTTGCACACAATTCTGAATGTTTTTTTTATTTGGACTAAAAGGGTATTTAGCAAAACTGTCATGACTCAAAGCTTGCAAACTTCGTCACAATCTTTCGACACCACTCTTCCTCAGTGATAGAGTGAACTAGAATTAAAAGTATGAAGAAAGTTATTCATTTTAATTGTATCTCAGCGATATATTTGATTTTTGTTTGTAGACTAATTGTTTGCATTTTGATCTTTCAAAAGTAGTAATCACCAGAAATTAAACTGCAGACCCTGCTTTTGAATTTGACGGCGTGGAAATATATTTCAGGGTTTCTGAAGCAGGAAATAAATCAATAATAAAGAAACGTAAGGTAGCTTTTTTCTCAAAACACTACTCCCAGTATGCCAAAGAATGTTTACGAGAGACATGACTTCAAAGTCAAAATATTAATCTATCAGAAACTTAAGAATCAGAAATTGTTGGAAAATCTCAGCAGGTCTGTCAGCATCTGTGGGCAGAAAGCAGAGTTAACGATTCGTGTGCAGTAACCTTCTTCAGAACAGAACCGTGACTGGACCCGAACCGCTAACCCTGATTTCTCTCCATGGATGCTGATGGGCTTTCCTGGCAATGTCTGTTTTTGTTTCTGCTTTCCAGCATCAGCAGTTCTTTCGGTTTTTAAAAATTTAAACAAATTCAGATTCCGTCATTAAAACCTAAATCATACCATCAGTCGCCATAGTAACAGAGTTGTGCTGGGTTCATTGATAAATTCGGTGACTTTGACAAGGTCATTTCCATTAACAATCCCCTGTCCTTCTCTGGTGCCAGTGGGATTAAATCCCATTAGACAGACAGACTAATGGTATCAGTGTGGATTTTACATTAATTGAGAAAGACCTTGTGTACTTGTCCCACAAGCGATTCTGCATTGATGAAATGTCCATGAGAAGAGAGAATTTGCAGTTAACACTCAAATCTTGATCAACTTCAGGACGAAAGGACTTTTGAAACATAATCGCTGTTGTGCAAAATGCAGGAACAGAAACGTATTTGTTTCAATGATATTGAAGGATAAATACTGGCCAGGGCGCTGGGGGAGGTGTTATCGAAACAACAGAATCGGGCAGGTGGATAGGGTCTTGTTTAATGTCTCATGTGAAAGACGGCACTTGCAAAACCCGCAGCCCTCTCTCAGTACAGTACACCACTCTATGGGGCTCACGGTCTGACTCAGACTGAACCGAGCCAGGCCAGTTAAATTCAGAACGGATACCAGATACCATCTTTACTCAGCATCTGGACTCACCCCCATTCTGCCTCAGCTCCTGCCCTGAACAGGGAGAGGGGGTGCTGAGGGTCTCTCTCTCTCTCTCTCATACCTTCTGACAAATCACAGGCGACTCTACCACAAAACTAAGAAGTTGCTGCGAGCCACTGTAAATGGGGAATTCAGATTCACGGAGGGCTAAAAGGATCAGACCCAACAGCAGCGCTCAGCCGGCGACCCTGACTAATCCAGACCCTGACTCATTACTCAGTGGGTTAAGCAGCGCCTTTTAAATATGAACTTTGAAGCAAAATAAACCTGGTTAGTTTTAGGTGCCTTACCGGGATATAAAAGGAGCAGCCCGCCTTCACTCTGCCTGTTAGTACCAGAGAGACACAGAGAGAGAGGGAGAGCCCGGGGGGTGGGGGCTGGGGGCTGGTGTCCCAATCCGAGACACAGTATCAGAGTTTTAGCCATTTAAAGAAAGTGACGCTCTGGCGCCGCCTTCCCCGGGCTATTTTTAAAGCTGAAATGAAGCAGCGCCTTCCCCATCCCCCCCCAATTCCCCCCAGCCCCAGGTTAACCCCAGCTCCAGGCACCAGGCTCGGTTTTGGGGTGGGGAGGGAATGATGTGGTGGATCGGGTTACCAGGAGCTGCTCTATTTTAGTTTCCCCCCCTCCTCCACCGTCCATCCGTCCGTCTGTGGCATGTTTTGACCAGATATGGTGAATTTCCAGGCGAAAAGGGACAGAGGTCCTTACCGGAGCCGGTGGGTTTGGGGGCGAGGTGGCCGCTGTTAAGCCACCTCTCCCTAAACCTTCAGCTGCTGCACTGGCAACACAGTGCAGGGTCAGAGGCTCTCTCTCTCCCCCCAGAGGAGGACAAACAGTGCAGCCCCCTCACCACTCTCTGGACAGCCCTCTGCCCCTCACTCTTGACCAACTCCCACCTCCTGGAAACCTCTCCTCCAACGCAAAACAAGTCTCACCTTCAGGACAACTCCCCCTCCCCCCCCCCCCCCCCCCTGACCCTCCATCCATCTGTAGATGACCAGATCATCAAGATCCAGTGAAAAATGATGCTGTGTTTTCAGATAATAACAAGAGCCGACATGTAGACCAGAAAGAGAGGATGGAAGGAAGACTCAACAATGGAATCAGGTATAATGTAATCAGCTGGATCACACTAGAGAAATGTTGGAGAAATGCAGATGGTGGGATTAACTATCCCAAAGGCTGTGGATGGATTGGAAAGTCTAAGGAAGGATTTTTAGCCTTTGTCACAATCCCATAGGATGTCAGTTGTGACTTTGATAAGAACTGCTGTTATGATGGTCAAAAGCTGGAGTTGTAGGGAAGGTGGGCAAAAATTTGAAAGAATGCTGAAGGACTTTGGAGAGCAAACGGAGATCAGAGATGGGACAGGAAGCATGAGTCAGCAGTTTTGTTTCGATGAGGGTTTGTTGACAGCAGATTTGAAGGAGAGTGTCACGACTTAAGAAGGAACAGTTGACCATATTAGTTGACATGGGGACTGGGAGGTGAAGGTGAGTGGTTAGCAATTTGATGGGAAGTGTGATGGAGAGAGCAGTAAGTGAGTTTCATGGCCATGTGGGAGAGACAGGCGACAGTGGACATAACAGAGCAGTTAGTCAAAGATGCAATTTCAGGGCATCCTTGAACATAGCCCTTGAATATCCTTACCAGGAGATGGCTCACTTCCCAATGTCCCTTTATGCCCCCCTATTTTGAACAATTCTACTTGAACATCCCAGAAATCCTGAATATCCCCTCTCTCCTGACCCCAGATTGTTCACCTTCCTCCAAACATCTCTACCATGAACCGCACCATCATAACATACCCTCCCCTGAACATCACACTCCCCGGAACTACACCATGAACATGTCTTATGAATGCCAGCCCTCCCCTCCCTCGAATATTTGCCTTTCCTCAATATTATCCCACCACAAGAAGTCCCAGTCTCGAGCAGGGCCCCTAGTGTTCAGTCCATAGTCAATACCATGTATTCCTGGTGAAATGGCTTGGAGCAGAGCTATCAATTGCAGGAATGTGTTCGAGTAGACATTTACTGATTTCACAGTAAGCCAGTTTGCCAGCAGGTTAAGGGATATACCACTGTGTTCATTTAAGATGAACATGCGCAAAAACTACTTTTAAACAACCCTTGCCAAGCCTATGACCAAACTAAAGTTAAAGGATTAAATAGCATTTTTCATTGAGAGGCTTGAGCAAAGTGTAAAATTAAAGAGGAGAATTTAGGGATAGTCAACTTGAATTTGTGTGTGGGAAATCATGTCTCACAACCTTGACTGAATATTTTGAAGAAGTAACAAAGAGGATTGATGAGGGCGGAGCAGTTGATGTGATCTGTATGGACTTCAGTAAGGCATTCAACAAGGTTCCCCATGGGAGACTGATTAGCAAGGTTAGATCTCACAGAATACAGGGGGAACTAGCCATTTGGATACAGAACTGGCTCAAAGGTAGAAGACAGAGGGTGGTGGTGGAGGGTTGTTTTTCAGACTGGAGGCCTGTGACCAGTGGAGTGCCACAAGGATTGGTGCTGGGTCCACTACTTTTTACACAAGGTCTTTTTCCTGGGTTAAGGGACTCCAGAACTAGAATGCATAGGTTTAGGGTGAGAGGGGAAAGATATAAAAAAAACCTAAGAGGCAACTTTTTCATGCAGAAGGTGGTGCACGTGTGGAATGGGCTGCCAGAGGAAGTGGTGGAGGTTGGTACAATTGCAACATTTAAAAGGCATCTAGATGGGTGTATGAGTAGGAAGGGTTTGGAGGGATATGGGCCGGGTGTGGCAGGTGGGACTAGATTGGGTTGGGATATCTGGTTGGCATGGACGGGTTGGTCTGTTTCCATGCTGTACATCTCTGACTCTATAACAGGTGGAGTTTAATGAGATGGAATGTCAAAATATTAAAAAATCTCAAACTCAAACTGTGACTGACATGAGGTTGCCGTATTATCACAACATTGTTTATACATAGCATCTGCTCAGACAAGGAGGAATGCAATGCTGAAAGGCACCCTAAGAACAGGACAGCTCAACTCAGCGATCGCCAGTTCTGACACGCTACAGCAAAAAACTGCAATGACCTCCGTAGAAGACAGACATGGGACATGACCAATGGAGGTCATCCAGCCCTTCTGTGGAGTGGGCCATGTCCTTCGCAGCTTTCAGCATATCCTTGATGATGACAAAAATCTTGCCAAGGCCAAGGCGATCCCTACATCTCCACTTCTTGCCTTCAAACCACTGCCAAACCTTAAACAGACCATCGTTTGCAGCAAACTACCTAGCCTTCAGGAGATTAGAGACCACGATGCCACAGCGATCTCTACAAGACATGTCAGATCATCGACATGCATACTACCATCACATGTGGGAATACCACCCAGACGTAGACAGTAGAAACTCACGTGATTCGGCCAGTGTTGTCTACCTCATATGCTGCAGGCAAGGATGCCCTAAGGCATGGTACATTGGCTGGATCATGCAAATGTTATGACAACAGATGAATGGGCACTGCGGAACAATTCTCAGGCAGGAGTGTTCCCTGCCGTTGGGGAACACTTCAGCGATGAAGAACATTCAGCCTGTGATCTTTGGGCAAGTGTCCTCCAAGGTGGCTTTCAAGATATATGACAATGTAGAATTGCTGAGCAGAAACTGATAACCAAGTTCTATATCCATGAAGATGACCTCAGCTGTGATCTTGAGTTCATGTCACACCACATGTAACCCCACCACACTGTTCTATATAAAATCTTCCTTACTGTTTTGTTTTTACACTATCACCTTAATAACTTGTTATTATCTCTCTTCCTTAATCAGTTTGTTCAATGTTTTACTTGTTCCATTGGTTAGACCATCATCATGCCTATACCTATCGTATTATTCCAGCCATTTAGTTTGTCTGTAGCACCATCTTATTTTTGATTATTTATAATTATCTCTCTGCCTTTATCAATTGGTTCCTAGGTCACCCCTTCACTTGTTATTCAGCTGTTGACACTTTACTTCACACCGTTTGACACTTTTGATCACCTATACGAAATGAGGACTGCAGATGCTGGAGATTAGAGTCAAGATTAGAGTGGTGTTGGAAAAGCACAGCAGGTCAGGCAGCATCGGAGAAGGAGCCCTTCATCAGGAATGGACCTGTGGTGTTCCGCAGGGATCGGTGTGGGGCTGATGTATATAAATGTTTGCAATTTATATAAATGATTTAGTTGAGAATTTAGGAAGCATGGCTAGTAGGTTTGCAGATGACACCAAAATTGATGGTATAGTGGACAGTGAAGAGGATTATCTATGATTACAAACGAATTTTGATCAATTGGGTCAGTGGGTCGAGGAGTGGTAGATGGTATTTAATTTGGATAAATGTGAGTTATTGCATTGTGGTAAAACAAACAAGTGCAGGATTTATACAGTTAATGGTAGGGCCCTGGTTAGTTTTGTGGAACAGAATGACCCAGGGGTTCAAAATGAAGGGCTCTTGCCCGAAACATCAATTTTCCTGCTCCTTGGATGCTGTCTGACCTACTGTGCTTTTCCAGCATCACCCTAATCTTGACTTTTGATCACCTGCAAAGACTTGCTATTCAGCCTATCAACACTCCACTCATCCTATTTGTATTTATCTGTTGACACTCCTAATTACCTGGAATTATCTTGCCATTATCTCGCCACCTATAAATCCTGTGCCTGTGTGCTATCCTCCACTACACCCGACAAAGAAGCAGCAACGCTCTGAAAGCTTGTTGTTTCAAATAAAACTGTTGGACTATAACCTGGTGTTGTGTGACTTCTGACTTTGGCCACGACATTTGAGAATCATTATGATGGATAACATATGACAACATCCTGAGAGGCAACAATTAGTCTGAGATACAATCGTTTTTTAAATAAGTATCCACTAAAAGGACTGCAGATGCTGGAGATCAGAGCTGAAAATGTGTTGCTAGGAAAGCACAGCAGGTCAGGCAGCATCCAAGGAGCAGGAGAATCGACGTTTCGGGCATGAGCCGAAGAAGGGCTCATGCCCGAAACGTTGATTCTCCTGTCCCTTGGATGCTGCCTGACCTGCTGTGCTTTTCCAGCAACACATTTTCAGCAGCATCCACTAAAACCCAAGATATAAAGGGTGATAAATTTTTGGGGACTAATTACTATCATAAGTAATTGAACAATGATGGATTTCATTAAGGAATTGAAGAGATTCTTGTTACTAAATGGAATATAGGAAGGGAAAGAACCAAATTAATTCTAAGAATAGGAGTCATAGAGTCATAGCGTCATAGAGGTGTACAGCACAGAAACAGACCCTTCGGTCCAACTTGTCCAGGCTGACCAGATATCCCAAACCAATCGAGTCCCACCTGCCAGCACCCAGCCCATATCCCTCCAATCCCTCCAAACCCTTCCTATTCATACACCCATCCAGATGCCTTTTAAATGTTGTAATTTACTTCCTCCAGCAGCTCACTCCATACACGTACCACCCTCTGCATGAAAAAGTTGTCCCTTGGGTGGCTTTTATATCTTTCCCCTCTCACCCTAAACCTATGCCCTCTAGTTCTGGACTCCCTCACCCTCATGATTTTATAAACCTCTATAAGGTCACCCCTCAGCCCCCGACGCTCCAGGGAAAACAGCCCCAGCCTATTCAACCTCTCCCGATAGCTCAAATCCTCCAACCCTGGCAACATCCTTGTAAATCGTTTTTGAATCCTTTCAAGTTTTACAACATCTTCCGATGGTAAGGAGACCAGAATTGCACGCAATATTCCAAAAGTGGCCTAACCAATGTCCTGTACAGCCGCAATATGTACTAAAACAGACTGAAGCTGTTTTTTGTTTGAAACAGTGTTATGGGTTTTATTGTGATTGAATTAGCCCACATGTCATTTTTGTCAATTAGCACTAACAGCCCATTTAGATGATTTTCTATGGATGTTTTTCTCAGCAGGATAAAGTGTGCCTAATGCCATCAACGTTATCAAAAAATATTTATTTGCCAATGATGAACTGCAATTGACTAAATGTTCGGTCGGTTGAAACTGTTGAGCCTTTGTCAATCAAAAATAAATGGATTCTCCCATGTGACCAGCTATACTCATTTGGTTTGTGTTTTATATCTTTGTTGTGGAGAATCCTTTATTTGCATTGGTAGACATTGATTCGCAAGGCAGCATTCCAACAACTCAAGGCTGACACTCAATACAAATCCACAAAGTGAAACAAAAGTAGTGGGAATGGAAAACCCACAAGACTCGAGAGTATGCTAATTGTAATTATATCCAAATTTGGGGGGGGGCTTTTGAAGATGAAAGTCAAATGGTCAAAATCTCTTTCACTCTCAAGAGGTATCTCTCTTCTTAAGGAATAGAATGATATCCTTCTTGAGAGAGGAAAATAGAAACTAAAGTCAGCCATTCAGCCCGTTGAACCTGCTCCATCATTTAATACAGTTGTGGCTGATTGAGCACTTTAATTTTTTTTGAACCCACACTATTCCCAAAACCTTTTATGCTAATGGTAATCAACGAATTATCAACCTCTAGAATCATAGAGTTATAGTCATACAGCACAGAAACACACCCTTCGGTCCAACACGTCCATGCCAATCAAGTTTCTCAAACTAACCTAGTCCCACTTGCCTGCATTTGGCCTATGACCCATTCTCTTCTCACCTTAACAATATGCTCCCTAATCTTTAATTCTCCCACCCTAGGGAAAAAGCCCGAGCTATTCACCTTATCGGTGCTCCTCATAATTTTACAAACCTCTATAAGGTCACCCCTCAACTCCCTACTGTCCAGTGAAAAATGTCCCAGCTTATCAAGCCTATCCTTTTCTGAAGGAGAAAGTGAGGTCTGCATATGCTGGAGATCAGAGTTGAGAGTGTGTTGCTTAAAAACATAGCAGGTCAGGCAGCATCCGAGGAGCAGGAGAATCGACGTTTCGGACCGGAGCCCTTCATCAGGAATCCTTTTCTGAGCCCTCTCCAATTTAATAATATCCTTCATATAGCAGGGCAACCAGAACCGTACGTAATACTCCAAAAGTAGCCTCATCAACATCCTATACAATCTCAACAGGACATCCAAACTCGTATACTCAATGGTCTGAGCAATGAAGGCCAGCGTGCTAAATGCCTTCTCAACTACTCTGTCCACTTGCTGCAACTATGTACCTGAACCCCTAGGTCATTCTGTTTGTCAATACTAACCAGGGCCCTACCATTAACTGCATAAATCCTGCACTTGCTTGTTTTACCAACATGCAATCACTCATATTTATCCAAATTATACAGCATCTGCCACTCCACCGCCCACTGGCCCAATTGATCAAAATCCCTTTATAATCTTAGATAATCCTCCTCACTGTCCATCATACCATCAATTTTGGTGTCATCTACAAATTTACTAGCCATGCCTCCTAAATTCTCAACCAAATCATTTATATAAATTGCAAACATTTATATACATCAGCCCAACACTGATCCCTGTGGAACACCACTGGTCACAGCCTCCAGTTTGAAAAACAACCCTCACGACCACCCTCTATCTCCTACCATAAGTTAATTCGATATCCAATTGGCAAACTTACTCTGGACTCCATGTGATCTAACTTTAATTATTAGGCTACCATGCAGAACCTTGTCAAAGGCGTTACTAAAGTTCATGTAGACAATGTTTGCCACTCTGTCCTCATCAGTTTCTTTGGTTACATCCTCAAAAAACTCGATCAAGTTTGTGAGACATGATTTCCCATACACAAAACCACACTGACTATCCCTAATCAGTCTTTGCCTCTCCAAATGCATGTAAATGCCATCTTTCAGAATCCCCTCCAACTACTTACCCACCACTGATGTCAGACTCACATATCTACAGCTCTCAGGGCTTCTCCCTACAGCCTTTCGTAAATAAAGGCACAATATTAGCGATGCCCCAGTCCTCTGGCACTGCACATGTGGCTATAGATGATACAAATAGCTCTGCTAGAGGCCCTGCAATTTCTTCCCTAACATCCTGGGATACACTTGATCAGGAGATTTATCTACCTGTATGTTTTTTAAGACCTCCAGCACTTCCTCTTCTGTAATGTGGACTGTTTTCAAGATGTAAACATTTATTTTCCCAAGTTTTCTGGCCTCCATTTCTTCCTCCACATTAACAACTGACACGAAAGGTTCATTTAGTTGCTCTCCCATCTCTTGTGATTCCCCACATAGATGACCTCGTTGATTGTTAAAGGGCCCTAGTTGCTGTTTTGCTCTTAACGTACATGTAGAATCTCTTTGGTTTATCCTTAACCTTAGCTGCCAAATCTATCTCATATTCCCTTTCATCCTCTTAATTTCCCTCTTAAAAATGCCCCTGTACCCTTATACTCTTCAAGGAATTCACTTGATCCCAGCGTCTATACTGGGATTCCTTCTTACTCTCAACCAGACCCTCAATATCTTTATTCCATTGTTCTCGAATCCTTCAAGCCTCACCCTTCACTTGAACAGGAACATAATGCCTCTGAACTCTTGTTATTTCACCTTTGATAATTTATTTGTCTTTTTACGTGCAGTCTACTCCAATCAACTCTTGAAAGATCCTGTCTCATACCATAAAAATTTGGCTTACTCCAATTAAGAACTTCTAGACTTCCAAACAGTGTAAAATCTTATCTGCATCTATCCTATGTATCCCCTGTAAGGATTTTGTAAGTTTCAAATGAGATCAAGTCTCATTCTTCAAAACTAGAGCGAACACTGGCCCAGTTTGCTCACTTTCTCTTCTCTGGTTAACATCTCCAACAGCTCCATAACTTAATGCCACTGTTTAAGAAGGGTGGTAAAGACAAGCCAGGGAACTATAGACCGGTGAGCCTGACCTCACTGGTGGGCAAGTTGTTGGAGGGAATCCTGAGGGACAGGGTGTACGAGTATTTGGAAAGGCAAGGACTGATTAGGGATAGTCAACATGGCTTTGTGCGTGGGAAATGATGTCTCACAAACTTGATTGAGTTTTTTGAAGAAGTAACAAAGAAGATTGATGAGGGCAGAGCAGTAGATGTGATCCATATGGACTTCAGTAAGGCGTTCGACAAGGTTCCCCATGGGAGACTGATTAGCAAGGTTAGATCACATGGAATACAGGGAGAACTAGCCATTTGGATACAGAACTGGCTCAAAGGTAGAAGACAGAGGGTGGTGGTGGAGTGTTGTTTTTCAGACTGGAGGCCTGTTTTTGGTTAAGATGAACAAGGGCAGGATTTAATGGTAGGGCCCTTGTGAATGCTGTCAAACAGAGACACCTAGGGGTCAGGTATATAATTCCTTGAAAATTGCATCACAGGTCGACAGGGTAGTTAAGAAGGTATTTAAATATGCTTGTCTCTATTGCTCAGACCATTGAGTATAGGAACTGGGACATCATTGTTGGATTTGTCCAAGATGTTGCTGAGGCCACTTTTGGAGCACTGTGTATAATTCTGCTCACTATTCTTTACGAAGGATGTTATTAAATTGAGAGAGTGCAGAAAAGATTTGCAAGAATGTTGCCAGGAGTGGAGGGTTTGAGTAATAAAAAGAGGCTGAATAAGCTGGGGCTGTTTTCCCTGGAGCGTCAGAGGCTGAGGGGTGACCTTATAGAGGTTTACAAAATTATGAGGGGCATAGATAGGATAAATAGACAAAGTCTTTTCCCTGGGGTTGGGGAGTCCAGAACTAGAGGGCATAGGTTTAGGGTGAGAGAGGAAAGATATAAAAGAGACGTATGGGGCAACGTTTTCACGCAGAGGGTGGTACGTGTATGGAATGAGCTGCCAGAATATGTGGTGGAGGCTGGTACAATTGCAACATTTAAGAGGCATTTGGATGAGTATATGAATAGGAAGGGTTTGGAGGGATATGGGCCGGGTGCTGGCAGGTGGGACTAGATTGGGTTGGGATAGCTAGTCGGCATGGACGGGTTGGACCAAAGGGTCTGTTTCCATGCTGTACATCTCTATGACTCTCATGTCCTGTGGAAGGATTCACGGCTGAACCTTTTGGGACAATTACAATAGGAAATTCAACAGATGAAAACAATGAAACCTGTGGCCCTGAATCTATTCAAGCTAAGACTGTCATGGTTAGTGGGATTTTGCTCAAATCAATGCTCCATGTTCTCATTCTGCAGATTTGGGTTTCAGGGAGAGAATTCTCTTTGCTGCTCAATAAGCTGCTTTTCCCCACCCCACAACACACACATACACACACTCACACACATATTAACACACCAACACCTACACATACACACATTCAAAAATACACATATTAAAACACCCACATATACACACAGACACACATACATTAACGCACTTACACATCCACATACATGCACACACATACTGACTTCAGGAATGTAACAACCCTCAGGAAGGGGAAACCTATGCTGTTGAATTATTTTCTTGAGGTCCATTGTTGGGAACATCCTGGTACAGGTTCTTTGGAATAATCTATTTCCTGCAGCTGAGATAATCCTCCCAGAGACACATTGTGGCTTTAAACATTTCAGAGGAACATCCAACACAGTCTTTGTTGCCAGAAGGATCCAAGATAAGTGTCAACACAATACCAGGAATTTTTCATGGCCTTCTTCAACTGGACCAAAGCAAATTGTAAAGACTCTGTCAATTGTGCTGCAGTGATCTGGATGTCCAAGAATTTTCATTCCAAATCTGCAACTGCTCCATAATTATATGACAGCAGTGGGAGTTCAGAAATTGTCCTCCTCAAAATCTAGACCAATGTCAAGCAAGGCTGTGTGATAGCCCCCATACAATTTACAATCTACCAGACATTCACCTCTTCAAAGATCAGCTGCCCTCTGGTATGACTATTCATAGAATTCCTACACTGCGGAAAGACGCCATACAGTCTGCACTGACCCTCCAAAGAGCATCCCACCATATCCTGTAACCTTGCATTTCCCATGGCCATTCCCCCAGCCTGCATATCCCTGGACACTATGAACAATTTCAGCATAGCCAACCCACCCTAACCTGCATGTCTTTGGACTGTGGGAGGAAACCAGAGCATCCAGTGAAAACCCACGCAGACACAGGGAGAATGTGCAAACTCTTCACAGACAGTCACCCGATGCTAGAATCGAATCTGGGTCCTTGGCGCTGTGAAGCAACAGTACTAACCACTGAACCACCGTGCCAGCCCATAATTAATACTTCTGAGATGTAAAACCCTTTCAACTTGTAAAATAAAACATCAAACATCTCCATGCCTCCATGCTACATTGACCGTTAAAGAGAAGTATGTTGATGTGTCACAGTCATTTTGTACCAGATTTGTAAAATTCTCACAATCGCTTCAATTTCACATCGATGAGCCTCAACCTGTATTTGAATCACGTCAAAACAAAATTCACATATCAACCCAGACTTGGTCAGTTAAATGTTCCATTTCCTAAATATGTTCAAGGAGAGACTCTGGAATATATTGAGCTTTTCCCCACCTCAGCAGCCACCTCTTTTAAAAGGCTACCATTTACAAGGTGATCCAACACAGCTCAGCTGTGGCTAAATCAACTTTCTACAAACAGTGGCAGTGAATATTTTACATGAAGGAACTCTGCAAGTTCCTGGTGTACAAAGCAGTTGTCATTATAAACCTCCACAAAGTCAACAATAATTGTGTGAACCCTGCGTCTGAAGGCCCAGGCACAGCCTCCTTGGTCAGATCCTGCTTTCTCCTCGCTCAAATGGCCCGAGCTGAAGGGAAGGACCAAGAAGAAGCTGTAAGGATATTCTGAAGTTCTCCTTGAAGCAGCATTTACATTAATGACTGGAAGCAGCTTGTTACTGATCATTCAAAAGGTTGGCAATTTGTCCATCAAACTGTACCACACACCTTGAGGCCAAACATGTTAATGTTGAGACAGCCTGACAGTAGAGAAAGAAGGTACAGGAAGTAAGCTCTGCACAGCAGATCCCATTACCTCATGGGACATCCTGCCCTATTTGCCCTGTGAGTTGAGAATTGGTTTGCCCATTGCATGAAGGCACACGGCAGAAACCTATGACCCTGAGATGTCTTCCTTGGATCAAAGAATGGCTGATATTGATGAGATATTCATTTCACCAGCACTCAACAATGATACAAGAGGAATGTGAGATGATTTCACAGGACAGGCAGCAGCAGCTATAAATCCAGACAGAGCTGCTTATAATACAAAGCTTCTCCGTGATGATAACCCAAACTTATTTAGCTTATCTCCTCCATATTCGCATCTGGCAGCTAACAGGGAAATGGCAGTTGAGATAGTTTCCTGTTGCTGAGGGGTAACTTTCAATGCAAGAGGCCCAACAGGGAAGGCAGATAAACTCAGGGCATGGTTAGGAACATGGGACTGGGATATCATAGCAATTACAGAAACGTGGCTTAGGGTTGGACAGGACTGGCAGCTTAATGTTCCAGGATACAAATGCTACAGGAAGGACAGAAAGGGAAGCAAGAGAGGAGGGGGGAGCGGCTTTTTTGATAAGGGATAGCATTACAGCTGTACTTAGGGAGGATATTCCCGGAAATACATCCAGGGAAGTTATTTGGATGGAACTGAGAAGTAAGAAAGGGATGATCACCTTACTGGGATTGTATTATAGACCCCCCAATAGTCAGAGGGAAATTGAGAAACAAATTTGTAAGGAGATCTCAGTTATCTGTAAGAACAACAGGGTGGTTAGGAGAGGGGATTTTAACTTTCCAAACATAGACTGGGACTGCCATTTGAGCCAGGTGCTCGCTGGTGGGACTAGATTAGGTTGGGTTATCTGGTCGGCGTGGACAAGTTGGACCCAAGGGTCTGTCTCCGTGTTGTACATCTCTATGACTTTATGAAGGTTTATACAACCATGAGGGGCATCAATAGGTTGAATGGGCACGCTCTTCTTCCAAGGGTAGGGGAGTCCAAAACTAGAGGGCAGGGTTTAAGGTGAGAGGGGAAAGATTTAAAAGGGACCCAAGAGGCAACGCTTTCATTCTGAGGATGGTGCGTATATGAAATGAGCTGCCAGAGGAAGCAGTAAAGGCATTTATATCTAAACATTTAAAAGACATTTAGATAGGCAAATGAATAGGAAGTGCTTAAAGGGATATGTGTCAAATGCTGGAAAATATCTGGTCGGCACGGACAATGAAGGGTCTGTTTCCGTGCCGGATAACTCTAGGACTCTACTTTGAGCATTTGGACACACTGTGCTCAAATGTACATTTTGTTTGGTCACGTCCTGGTTGTGTCAAGTTTTTTTTGGAAGGATTTCCACCCGGCGGCCTAATAAGCTTTCTTGCTGTATCTGACTAAACTCATTAAGTACCTACCCCATCCCTAACGTCAGATTCTGACTCCATCTTACCACACACTACCACCAGAACAACTTGCTGCTCACTGGATATGTTGAAATTCATTAGCATCTCTCGTATCTGCATACTCTTTAAAAGGCCATTGTGCCCCTGGACAAGCACCATCCTTCTCAAACTGGCTGGCATGGTTCCTAATGTTTACCCTGGACATGGCAGGAAGGTTGACATCAGTGCCCTGTGTGGGCAGGGAGCTGGTGGTCCTGCTGGATGGGATGATGGAGACATGGGAGTTCCTCTTATCTCAAGGCCAGTAATGGATGCCTTGATATCAGTTCCTGCCAGCTGACTCCAAAGATGCCACTTAGTTTATAGTCTCACGCATCAGGAGCATTACCCATCACTGTAGGAAAAAGGACAACAACTTTCTCCACTCTATCACCATCTTGTCTCTGGTACCTCACACTCTCTCCATCTCCACCTCCCACCAAGGCTTATGCTCTACCACTCCCACTATTAGCTGAAACATCTTCCCTCACTCCCTGTCACCCAACCCAACCCAACCCTCAGCACTATTGACATAACCCTGACATACTGTTTGCATTGCCTACTCACTCACTCACTCAGGGTAATTCCATACTTCCACTGAAAATAATAGCTGTGCCACTCGTAATCAATGCAAGTCAACAAGGACCAGAAACTAGGAGTTGCAATTTACCAAATATGAAGGATGGGACATTAGAGTGGAGAACATTGGAGTAAACAAGTCTGATAACAAAGGCATGGATAAGGATTTCAGAGGAATCTAGGAGATCAGTACTTTGACAAATATTTCACTTTTAACCCGATCTCCTCGTCAAGGAACCATTTACCACCAAACCTTAGTTCACCAAAAATTTGCAATGCATTCATATTTATGGTTCCAATCTTGAAACATTTATTATTTACTCCTTCACAGGATTTGTGCATCACAACGTAGGCTCAGAGCTTAGACAAAGAGAAGAAAGTATTTTGGTTAAAAACTTGGGCTGAAGCAGAGACAACTAAATGCATGGTCATAATCTTAGTGACAAAATAGATGAGGATATTAAAAGGTGAGAGGGAATGGAAGGTAATTTGCTTAAAATAGAAAGCACTAGCGGATGAAGGGGAGAGATCAAATGTGTCTTTCTGATTAGGCCCACATTACCACTAACGGTTTCCATTGCACAGCTGATGAAAAATGTATAGATGGGTGAGGATACACCCTCCCAAAGCATTGTATCAATCAGTTCTCTCCACAATTATTGTCCCACTGCCGAAGGTTTCTAAAATTTGCCATTTTTGGTTAGATTTCAGAACTGAGAAGGCAAAAAGAAAAAATAACTTTTTATTCCCCCCCCCCCCCGACTATTTGCACTTTTAATGCTTATTTGCTGTGGACGATAGGGCACAAAAAAAAAAGTTTAAAAAAGTTGAAAGAGTAATGCAGGCGAGATCTTGAAGAGAGCTGTAAAGTAGTATTTTTAATGTAACACTTTGTGGGAGCAGAAGCAGTCCCAATAGAAAATGGCGAAGATGGGGAAGAAATTGGGAACAAAGCATGGTCACAGTTTGAGCAGCAGTTAGCACACTATTAAAGGAGAATTTGGTGATATTAGGTAAATGGAAGGAAGCTTTCTGATAATAGGTATGTTGTTGATTTAATGCTCAGTCCAGTATCAGACAGAAATTATGCAGTGTCAGCAGTTAAGAAGAATGCAGTTGGAAACACAGATATGGAGCATTATTGTAAATTGCAAATAATTTGCATCTTTTAAATTGGAAGCGGCTCTGGTTCATCAGTTACAAATAGTGTGACAACTTGTGTGGCTACTTGAAGTCAGTTATTTTACTAGTAGGTGAAAATAGCTGTACCTGACTTCACATCAACAATTTTATAATTAAGTAGACATATGTTACTAAGATGAAAATTGAGAGGCAAGACAGCAGCAACGTTATTTTGATACTAAAGGCTGATAACTGTTCTAAGTGCTGTTAATATACTGTACTGTTCATTTACTTGTTAAACGTGAATGAAATTTGCTTGTTGATTTAGTCTGAATCTCTTTAATTCAATATTAATTTCCTAGCAAAGGTCACATATACTGTACCCAAACACATTATATCCTCTGTTAAATCTGTAAATTTCAGTGTGGTAAAATTAAGCAGATATTCTGATGCCGAAAGAACATGTAACCCGTTCAATGGTCTGACTGAATAAAGAATGTTTTGTGGAAATGCAAAAGCGAAACTTAAGCACATAAGGAGAAAAGAGGTTTGATTTGGAACAGAATTAGCAGAGGTCAATGGTTGGGGTGGAATGATGGTAACTTCAGAGGGTGCTATGTAAGGGGCATGGTCAACAGTACTGTAAACACAGGCTTTCTTATAGAGTGGAGCATGTGATTTGTTTTATTTTAGTGTCAATCCATTAAAAATCTAACTTTTTTGTATGTAATGAAAATAGAAAAACTCACTAATTTCAATTTAGGAATTCTGAAGTATTATTCACATCATGGAACTGTGACATGGGGGTAGGATTAATTCTGAATCTCAACAGCATTGTATACAAAAGAAAATGTCTAAAATTTGTCTAGCATGTGCGTAAATCCCCTCCAGTTGCAAGCAAGCATGAGTTTAAAAATTTGGAGAATTTCAAACTGCTCTGCTAAATATAGCTACATATAAAATTGAAAAGAAATTGAATCAGATCATAAATCTGCAGATTTAGAATGCTATCAAATCCCTTGCAAAATTACAGCTTGTTGGCTTTCTATTATTTTTCTACATGAGACAGATCAAAAACTATATTCAGTGTAAATGGGAAACATCAGCCTATTTACTAATTTGATCTGAAATGGTTTCGCTGTACGAAGATCTGTCTGCATAGGAATAAAGATTGCATGTATGCAATGGCAAAGTGTTACAATCAAGGTAGATATTGTTTTGTTACAAACTAAATACATAAAATGGTTAAAATCCAGGCAAAAAGTTTTAATGGTCCTTAAAGAAAATATCATTTGTAACTGTAGGGAACTGGCACTGTTTTAAGTCAGCTTTTAGATATCTGGCTTCAGTATTTGTACTGTGCTGACTGATATGCTGTTGTAGCATTATAGTACAACCTTTACATGAGCAAATCAGCATAAAATGTGATGCTTAAATAAATAAATGACTGTAATGAGGTGCTTCATTTTGTTAAAATAGCATGTAGTTGTGTAGCTGATTGGGGTTGATTAGTTAATTAATTGACTGCTTAGATATAAATAGGGAACAGTTGGACTCATGCATGGAAGGAGTTGCAAGACTGAATAAATAATTAACTATCCAAAAAGATAGATGAACTAGTTTCTGTCTCACCGACTAGTTTGGATCCCCATTTTACAGTAAAATTCCAACTTTAAAACTAATGCATTTGTCAACAGGCTTTCTTTTTGAGAATATAAGGTTTAAATCAAAATCTATGGTCAACTGTAAAAAAAAGTTTCCTCCATGTGTTGGGTGTGAAAAACATACATTCCTGTCAAAAAGACAGGCTCCTCAGCCCAGTGATGATCAGCCGTGTCAGGAGAGGCAGTGAGTGGCTGAGTGTTTTGGAGCACGTAAACACAATCTAACCAACTTTAAAAGATTGCTGATAGCTTGTAAAAAAAATTGCTATTGCAACTTCTGACTTAGTGTTATCTGTATTATTCTCCTTCCTAGATCCTAATTATAAACCTCTTCAGAAACATGCAAAGCTACAATGCAAAATTGTTACAGTGCAGTCACATTTGGATTTTTCCAATTTAAGTGTACATCTGTGGCTCTAAATAATTTCAAAGTGATAGCTGAAAGATCAGCTCTGCATATTTCTCATACCCTCCTTTTGGATGCAAGGGAGTGGTAGCCATCTTCTGCTGTAATGAAAACCTTTAGGTAAAATCTAGCAGAATAGTGCATTCATAGGTGATTCTGTAGTTTGTAATATATGGACCCAATAGCAACAAAATCTTTCCAAAAATTGACACTTTCCATTATCTACTTGATATTTATATCGGCAGAGTTCAACAGTTAAGTAAAACAAAATGCCCTTTCTTTGGTGATCCCCTTACTTGTTGAAAATAAAGTTACCTCTTTACTTTGAAGACTAAATGGTAGGACAGAAGAACACACAGTGCACACTTAGAATGAGGGAAACTTCACTGAAGTGAGACTGAGATAAAATAAGGAACTGGAAATTTGGGTCAACATGAGAATTCAGGGTAAAAGGGTTACTCCAGGGAATAAAATCTCCAGAGGTGAGGGGGGAGAGGAAATAAGGTGTGAATCGAGAGGCCTACCTATACTGAGACCAACAGCAGTGAAACATCACGAGTACAGGAAAGCAGCTGATTGATGAGTACCTTTGTTCAGTATTTCTAATCTTCAAACTGTCAACTTTTTTTTGCCTCTTGCAGCAGTTGTGATGAGTGGGTACTGCAAGAATGAGTACTTGGGATTCAATTGTTCACATGATTAGAGTTAGGGATCAAATCTAACATTTCAAAATTTACAGATGATACAAAGCTACGTGGGAACATGTGCTGTGAGGAAGATGTAAGGAGGCTTTAGGAAGATTCAGACACAATGAATATGTTAGGAGACAGCAAATGGAATATAATGTTGAAAAATGTGAGGTAGGAAAAACAGAAGTATAGGAGAAGTGAAGTCTTGCTTTGATGGTGAAGAAGTTTGGTTAGACCACACCAGGGTGAACTGAGAGCAGCTTTGGTCTTATCTCAGCAAAGTTAAAATTGCCATAAAAGGAGTGCAACAGAAGTTCACTAGACTTGCTCCTGGGATAGCAGGATTGTTCTATGAAGAAAGATTGGGCCTGAATTCTCGAGAGTTTCAAAGAATGACAACTGCTCGCACTGAAACTTACATAATAGGTAAAAGGATAGAAGGGAAACAGAAGTAAGATGTTTCTCCTGGTTGGACAGACTAGAACCTGGGGCACAAATTTTTAAAAAGTGGATGCTACTTAGGTCTGAGGTGAGGTGAAGATTTTTCACACAGAGGACTGTGAACGTTTGGAATTCCACATTGGGCTGTGGAAGTTCAACTTTTGACTATATTTCAGGTACAGATTGATAGATTTTTTATTACTAATTAATTGCATCTCAATTATTTTTAATATAACACAGTCTTGCTTTAAAAATATTTCTTAATTCAGCTATTGGAAAATGAAATTCCAGTACTAAAATGAAACGGTAGATAGTATTTGAACTGTTGTTTACAGTTAAGCTTTGCGTAAGTATACAAATAACCATGAGAATGATTAATTAGTTTATTATTCCTACACAACCCTTCACTTCAATACATGGCCAATGGCAAAGGCAAGTGGCAAACCAATAGCACATTTTCAATAAACAAATCTCTTTAGTACGGTAATCCAAACATTGGTAAGTGGACAAAAAGAGTCATTTGGTTAAGTTCTTTTTTATACAAACAAAGCATGAGGTTCTTTAGAATCACTAACATTCCATCCCCAAGTTATTTGAAAACCTTGTAAATAACAGCAAACTAGATTAGTATTGTGCTCTCATTTCAGTTATTGCTAATGGTCAGAAGTTAAAGTTATTTTAAAATGTTGTTAAGGTAAACAATGATTATGCAACTTTTGACAGCTCTACAAGGTACTCTGTCAGCAGATCATGTATCCAGACATCTGTGTCTGGGAGGGATGTGTCCACCAAGTAAGTCACCACTTTTCTATCCCAGGGATATGCACTCCCATGAACTGATTGTATTTGGGCCACAAGAGGCTTTCGCTCAACATGGTTACGGAAAACTATTGATGCTTCTTCCGACCACTGTTCACATTTGACACCTGCAAAATACACAGGAAATATTAGTTCAAATGTAAAGCTCATTTGGTTTGCATAAAAAAAAATGCACAATACATATATTTCGTGGATGAAATTTCAAACAGCCAGTAGATAAAAGAAAAGGCCTGCATTTCATATATGTTAAGAAACACTTCCTTAAACTAATGTTCTACAACCTCCTATTATTTGCATACAAAGCAGGTTTTTCTTTTTAAAAAACTGTATCCGATAATCTGCCCCTCTTCTGACAGGACTAATCTGAAGACCATGCTTCAGAAAGTAATCACAGACCGGGTATTCTCTGGATTGGACAGTCAACATGCTAAATTCTGGAGGGTACCTCAGCTGTTCATGTACCTCATTTCCCTTACACCAGTGCCAGTCTTAGGGCCATACATTCAACAATATAATCTTTATTCTATGACAGTTTGCATGTGGCTGAGGTTACAATCCAGAGATTATTACCTTTAAGGTTCTGCCTTCCAATTCAGTGCCAATTCCTCATACTGCCTGTGCAATCTCTCTTTCCAGAGCTTATTAGGCAGTTGGTATCTATATGGACAACTGCATCCTCCCCCTGAAACTTCAAGCTCATCTCCAGCCTTTGTTAGAGACAAAAAAAACTGTAGATGTTGGAATCCAAGACAGACAAGCAGGAGGCTGGAAGAACACAGCAAGCCAGGCAGCATCAGGAGGTGGAGAAGACAACATTTCGGGTGTAACCCTTCTTCAGGACTGGAGATGGATGTAAGGGGAGCTCAAACCTCAAACCTGTTGAATAGTTGCAAGGACTGTGCCTTTTCCACTCTCACCTTCTTGATCCTTTTACCTACCGTACTCAAAGTCACAACTTCCAGTCCCTGCCCACTGCTCAAATCAGAAAATGTTAACCTAAGGTGTGTGGCTGCCTTCTGAACCAAAGTGTGTCTAGGTACAAACATAACATTTGCAACATTTGTCCTGCTATCTCTTTGTGCTATTGAAGTGTATTTATTCTATTAACTTATAGTCTACCTTACCCAAATCCTGGCTTCATACATGTAGCGTTGAGAGAAAGATGTATTTATACTGAAAATAAGTCAGCTCTGCGAAAGGAGAGGAACCTGTTTAAGCCATGTAGCTGATTAACTAGTTGAAGATGTTCTCCGAGAGCTTGTATACCATGGTTTACGGAATATCTTTTGAACAGCAATGTTTAGTTAGCTTTAAAATGGAAAAAATAAAATTCCACTGCTTAGTCAACTCCTGAACTATGTGCACACTGTTTCTGGATGTGGTCACCCATAGTTAACAGGTATGCAGGGAAAGGGGAAAATGGACAACCAACAGACAGAGATCCTTCCAGGCATTTGAGTCTCCAATCAGGTTCAATATTTGTGAACCAAAACAAAATGCAAGAGAAACAGAAAGGTCACTGCACTTGAAACATGGACTCTACATTATCTTCACAGATACTGTCACACCTGATGAATTTCTCCAGGAATAACTGTTTTTGTTTCAGATTTCCAGCATCTGCAGTTCTTGACTTTATTTTTGTTCTGATGGCTCAGCTGTACAAGAGGACTGGGAAATTTCTGGGATGTATACAGTCATTGAGACGTACAGCATGGAAACAGACCCTTTGGTCCAACTCGTCAATGCCGAACAGATATTCCAACCCAATCTAATCCCACCTGCCAGCACCCAGCCCATATCCCTCCAAACCCTTCCTATTCATATACCCATCCAAATGCCTCTTAAATGTTGCAATTGTAATCACCTCCACCACTTCCTCTGGCAGCTCATTCCATACACCTACTACTCTCTGTGTGAAAAAGTTGTCCTTTATATATCTTTTATATATCTTTCCCCTCTGACCCTAAACATATGCCCTTTCATTCTGGACTCCCGCCACCCCAGGGAAAACCATGCCCCTCATGATTTTATAAACCTCTAAGGTCGCCCCTCAGCCTCTGACACTCCAGGGAAAACAGCTGCAGCCTATTCAACCTCTCCCTATAGCTCAAATCCTAAAACCCTGGCAACGTCCTTGAAAATCTTTTCTGAACCCTTTCAAGCTTCATAACATCCTTCCGATAGGAAGGAGACCAGAATTACACGCAATGTTCCAAAAGTGACCTAACCTATGTCCTATACAGTCCCAACATAACCTCCCAACTCCTGTACTCAATACTCTGACCAATAAAGGAAAGCATACCAAATGCCTTCTCCACTATCCTATCTACCTACAACTCTACTTTCAATGAACTATGAACCTGCACTCCAAGGTCTCTTTGTTCAGCAACACTCTCTAGGACCATACCATTAAGTGTATAAGTCCTGCTAAGATTTGCTTTCCCAAAATGCAGCACCTCGCATTTATCTGAATTAAACTCCATCTGCCACTTCTCAGCCCATTGACCCATCTGATCAAGCTTTGACAAATAGAGTTAAGGAGAATCCAAAGGTTTTTTACAAATACATTAAGGTCAAAAGGGTAACTAGGGAGAGAATATGGCCTCTCATAGATCAGCAAGGCGGCCTTTGTGTGGAGCCACAAGAGATGGGGGAAGATACTAAATGAGTATTTTGCATCAGTGTTTACTGTGAAAAAAGACACGGAAGATATAGAATGCAGGGAAATATATGGTGACATCTTGAAAAATGTCCATATTACAGAGGAGGAAATGCTAGATGACTTGAAACGCATGAGAGTGGATAAATCTCCAGGACCTGATCAGGTGTACACGAGAAGTCTGTGGGAAGCTGGGGAAGAGATTGCTGGTCCTCTTGCTGAGATATTTATATCATTGATAGTCACAGGGGAGGTGCCAGAAGACTGGAGGTTGGCTAATGTGGTGTCACTGTCTAAGAAAGGTGGTAAGGAAAAGCCAGAGAATTATACACCAGTGAGCCTGACAGTGGTGGGCAAGTTGTTGGAGGGAATCCTGAGGGACATGATGTACATGTATTTGGAAAGGCAAGGTCTGATTAGGGATAGTCAACATGGTTTGTGTGTGGGAAATCATGTCTCACAAATCTGATTGAGTTTTTTGAAGAAGTAACAAAGAGGATTGATGAGGGCAGAGCAGTAGATGTGATCTATATGAACTGCAGTAAGGCATTGTATCTCCTTTGTGACAGGAATAAGGCTGTCACTGAGTGGCTATAATAGATAGGTGGCATGAGGGCCTACAAAGTAGTTCTGGAGAGCTAGAAATCATGATTTCAAAGGTAGTAATCTTGGGATTGCTTGCAGTGCCACAAGTAAGGATAAAATAGATGAATGCAGTTGGTAAAATAGATGGACAGAAGGTGCAGGCAGAAAAGCTTTAAATTCTTGAGACACTGGGTCACTGAGGGACTGCAAGCCAATAGAGACTGGATGAGGGTTAGAGGTAGGATTACAGAGCAGGCCAAATATTCTTGTAGTGTGGTATGCTTGGGCTATTGGGAGAGTTTAAGTTAACCTGGAGGGGGATGAGATCAAGAGGTGGAATATAGTATTGTTAGGAACCACCCAGTGATAGATGCTACTGGGTGTATTGTAAATGCTATTACTTAGTGGGAAAGATATTGATGAGAGAATTTGAAGGAGACATACGAAAAAGTGCAAATAGATTAGTAATAATGGAGGAACTTAATGATCCCCATATAGACCAGAATATTATTTCCCAAATGCAGCTATCATGGAAAAATGTAACAAATACAATTTCAAACTCATTACTCCCAGCCGCTTCCAAATGTATGTATTATACTTGTAGATTAATTTATTTTAATGTTATTAAATTCTGTAATCAGTTGACAAAACATAAGATGGAGGAATAATTGAGACATCTTCACTACGAGTTCAGAGGACATTCAAATATGAGTGAGTCTTAAGCAGTTTTTAAAACCTTTAAATTGTCTTTGGATTTAAAGTCAAACTCATATCACTTTTGCTTTCTTCAGAACATAAAATTATGTTTTCTTGGGTAATAGATAGTATGGAAACCAGTGACAATTTATATCAGTACCATGGCACTTTTGAATGATAATCTCCATTTATTTGAACAGTTTATTTACATTCAACTAATAATATGTTAATCAAATGGCAATTTATATTTAAACTGTTCAGTTAAAAAAGTATCAAATTTCATATGTAGAACAAATAAAGACCATATAAAACTTTCGTAAATGCTAACCATCCTAATTCAAAACTATCTGAAAACAAAATTAGATTAGAATCCCTACAGTGTAGAAACAGACCCTTTGGCCCAACAAGTCCACACCGACCCTATGAAGAGTAACCCACTCAGACCCATTTCCCTCTGACTAATGCACCGAAAACATTATGAGCAATTTAGCATGGCCAATTCATCTGACCTGCGCATCTTTGGATTGTGGGAGGAAACCGGAGTACCCAGAGGAAACCCACGCAGACATGGGGAGAATGTGCAAACTCTGCACAGACAGTGGCCTGAGGCTGGAATCAAACCTGGGTCCCTGGCGCTGTAAGGTTACTGTGCTAACCATTGAGCCACTGTGCCGCCTAATTGGTTTGAAGTATTTTAATTTTTTTTCAAATCAAGTAGCGTCCTCAAAGCGCTCAACTTGCATTGAATTTTTTTTTATTCATTCATGGGATATCAGTGTCACTGACTCCGCCAGCAGTTATTGCCCATCTCTAATTGTCCAGAGTGCGTTGGACAGACTGGGTAAGGATGGCCGTTTCCCTCCCTATAGGACATTAGTGAACCAGATGGGTTTTCGCTTTCATGAAATTCAAATTCCATCAAATGCCACAGCAAGATTTGAACCCAGGTCACCAGAACATTACCTGGAACCCTGGATTAACAGCCCCATGTTAATCCCACTAGGCCATCACTACATGGGATGTGTTTCATCAACGAAAAGGATATCTACCCTGAAACTGACAGGATATCATTGCTTATAATTATTAAATGATTTTTTTTTTGCAGCATTCTAAGGGGCGACACAGTGGCTCAGTGGTTAGCACTGCTGCCTCACAGCGCCAGGGACCAGAGTACAATTCCTGCCTCGGGACATTCTCCTCGTGTCTGCGTGGGTTTCCTCCGGGTGCTCCGGTTTCCTCCCACAGTCCAAAAGTGTGAAGGTTAGGTGAATTTGCCATGCTAATTGCCTGTAGTGTTAGGTGCATTAGTCAGGGGTGAATGTAGGGGAATGGGTCTGGGTGGGTTGCTCTTTGGAGGATGTGGACTTGTTGGGCCGAAGGGCCTGTTTCTACACTGTAGGAATCTAATCTAATCATATCCATTTCATTAGAGTTGAACTTCTGCTTGGTTAACTCACCTGCTAACTGTGCTGTAATGGCTTGGAAAGGCAATTGACGGAATTGTTGTACCAGCATCTGAACTTTCCTACAACTCACTAGTTCATGTCGACCATAGTCCAATTGATACACTGACACCAAACCATTTGTAAGTATTCCTTTCACCAATACACGGTACCATCTACAATTACAAAAAAGTTATTCACAAGTAAGTTTACAAAGTTATTTATAAAAACAGCAGTAGATCTGAAAATTTCAATGCATACATTAATTCCAATCATTGAGGATTACTTTGTGGAGTCTTCTGACAATATCTTGATTAATATCTTGAACACTGTTCCAAGTAACCCAGGAGAAATATCAAACAGTCCTATTTACATTTTCTTGAATACTTCTATATACCAGTTATAACATTACAACAGATGTGAGTTCAAACATATACTAGGCTACAATCAGTGTAAAATGTAAAAGAGACTCAATTCTAAAAGCACATTCAGGACAAATTTCTTTTGGTTAGTTGTCTCGAGAGGAGAAGGGGCTGGGTTTTAGGGAATGATGCTGAACAGCTGCAAGGTCTCAATGGCAGATTGTAGTGACCATAGCTTCATTATCACCGCCATGGGCGGCACGGTGGCACAGTGGTTAGCACTGCTGCCTCACAGCGCCAGAGACCCAGGTTCAATTTCTGCCTCAGGGAACTGTCTGTGTGGAGTTTGAATGTGTGCGCATATTCTTCCCGCATCTGCGTGGGTTTACTCCAGGTGCTCTGGTTTCCTCCCACAGTCCAAAAATGTGCAGGTTAGGTGAATGCTTAATTGCCCGTAGTGTTAGGTGAAGGGATAGATGTAGGGGAATGGGTCTGGGTGGGTTGCTCTTCGGAGGGTCAGTGTGAACTTGTTGGGCCGAAGGGCCTGTTTCCACACTGTAAATAATCTAATCTAATCAAATTAAGAGTAGTAGGTAAGGAGGATAACAATAGTCAGTCGCATTGTTAGTAAAGGAGGGAATCAGTGAAGTGCTGGGTGGTGATGTTGGCACAATTGATCATGACGTGGAATCAATTTGGACACAAGGACTAGCAAGGGAAAGATCCCATGGGTAGAAAAATGTCTATCAGCCTTGAAGAGATGTCTCACTGGAGGACAAAGTATAAATCAATAAATAATGGAGACATGTAACAACGCATTACAACTGTCGTGGGTGAGTTTAATCTGCACATTGACTGGACAAAGCATAACATGGAAGAATTTTTCTTTAAAATAGTAAATCAGGGATTGATTTAGAACAACTGCACAACCTACATGGGAACAGACTACTTTAGACCGAGTAATGAGATAGGATTAAGATTGAGATCTCATAGCTAAGAATCCTCTTGGGGCAGTAGTCACAGCATGGTAGAATCTAAATTCATCTTAAGGAAGAGTGGTTCTAGGTTGCAAACCAGTGTCCTCAACCTAAATAAGGCCAATTACATAGTTATGAAGGAAGAGGTGTCTAAAGCATGCTGGGAAAACATGCGAAGGAAAAGGCCAATGGCTGAGCTGTGGCAGACGTTTAAACAGAATATTTCTTAACTCTCAGTGAAAAAATGATGATCGGACAAGAAAGGTAAACCAACTATGATTAACAAAGGCAGTCAAGGAGAATATCCAATTGAAAATTAGGCACAAAGGTCAAGACCAGAAGACTGTAAACTTGTAGAAGCCATCAGTGGATGATGAAAAAGACAATAAGAAGAGAAAAACAATGATTATGAAAGTACATTAGAAATATAAAAACTGCAAGCACTCCCATGGGTGTATGAAATAAAAGAGTAGCTAAAGTGAGAAAGGGACCCTTGGAGAATGTGACTAGGTGATTAACAACAGGGAACAGGGAGGTAGCAGATAACAAATCAATGTTATGCGTCAATTTTCACAGTGGAGGACATTGCAATCCCAAGTTATCAGATAATCAATAGCAGGAAATATCATGCAACAGTCTTTAAAAGTGAGGAACAAAATATTTGACAAACTAACAGCAGACACGTCGTTAGGACCTGATTGCCTCCATCCTACGGTTTTAAAGCAAGTGGCTGCAGAAATAATGGGCACTGGTCGAAATATTCCATAGATCACTGGATTCTGGGATAGTTCCAGCAGATTGGAAAACTGCTAATATGACACTACTATTCAAGCTGGGAGGGAAATTAAATTAGCTTAGATTAGATTACTTACAGTGTGGAAACAGGCCCTTCGGCCCAACAAGTCCACACTGCCCCTCCGAAGCGCAACCCACCCATACTCCTACATTTACCCCTTACCTAACACTACGGGCAATTTAGCATGGCCAATTCACCTGACCTGCACATCTTTGGACTGTGGGAGGAAACCGGAGCACCCGGAGGAAACCCACGCAGACACGGGGAGAACGTGCAAACTCCACACAGTCAGTCGCCTGAGGCGGGAATTGAACCCGGGTCTCTGGCGCTGTGAGGCAGCAGTGCTAACCACTGTGCCACCGTGCCGCCCACCAAATGGAAAGCAGGAAACTATAGGCTGGTTAACCCAACATCTATCACTGGGAAAATGCTAGAATCCAGTATTAAGGATGAAATAGCAGGACATTTATAAAAGCTTAACAAAATTAGAGTGAATATGGTTTTGTGAAAGGGAAATTGTGCTTGAAAAATTTGCTGGAGTTCTATAAGGAGATAACAAGCAGAGCCAGTAAAGGAGAACAAGTAGATGTAATGTGTTTGTATTTCTGAAAGGCATTTAATAAGGTGCCACATTAAAGATTACTGAACAAAATAGGAGCTCATGGTATTGAGGATAATGCATTGGCATGGATTGAGGATTAACAAAGAACAAAGAATAATACAGCACAGGAACAGGCCCTTCGGTCCTCCAAGCCTGCGCTGCCACATTTTACACTTCCATATGAAAACTGGCTACACTTATCGGATCCGTATCCCTTTGTCCCCTTCCTATTCATGTAAAATTCCATGTGCTTCTTGAATGCTGCCATTGTGTCTGCTTCCACTACCCCCTCTGGCAACACGTTCCAGGCACTTACTACCCTTTGTGTTAAAAACTTGCCTCACATATCTCTTTAAAACTTCTCCCCGCACCTTGCAACTCTGTGCTCTAGTAACTGACCCCTCCACCCTGGGGAAAGAGACTCATACTTTCTACTCTATCCATGCCATTAATAATCTTATAAACTTCTATTAGGTCACCCCTCAACCTCCTGTGTTCCAGTGAAAACAAACCCATTCTATCCAAACTTTCTTCATAGCTAAAATCCCCCACACCAAGCAACATTCTGGTAAAACTTTTCTGTATCCTTTCCAAAGCATTAACACTCAGAAGACAGAGTTAGGAGTGATGGGTCTTTTTTAGGATTGAAAGACAGCTCAAAACGCCAGAGGAATCAGTCTGATGAACTCAATTATTTACTATCCATATGACTTGGAGGAGGATGCACAGTATGATGCTGATGATGCACAAATAAGTGGGAGGGCATGATGTGATAATGGCAAGATGTGATGAGGACATGAGAAATCAGTAAGAGGAGTAAGTGGGCAAAAACTCTTCAAATGTAGTTTAATGTAGGAAAGTGAGAGGTAGGAAGAATCAAAAGGCTGACTTATTTAAATAGAGAGACTCCATAAATTTGTAGTTTAGAGGGACCTGGGTGTTCTTGTGCATGAAACAAAAAGTTAGCATGCAGGTGCAGCAAATAATTAAAAGGCAAATGGAATTTTGGTCTTTATTGCTAAGAATTGGAAATTAAAAATAGTTAAGTCTTCTTACAAATGTCTGTAACTGGACTGCTGTGTGTAGTTTTGTTACTTGTAATTAGGAAAGAATATACTGGCATTGTAGGCTGCTCAAAAGAGATTCACTAAGCTGATTCCTGAGAGGGGGCTGACTGGTCAAAAATTGCTTACCATGTTAGACCTTTACTCATTAGAATTTAGAAGAATGAGGGGTAATTTTATTGAAATATACAGGATTGAGGTGGCTTGACAAGATGCTAAAGTGATATTTCCAATCATGGGGGAATCTCAAACCATGGGACAGAGTTACAGAATAAGAGAACATGTTTAAATTGAGACAGAGTCAGAGAGGTATGCAGCACTTCAGTCCAACTTGTCCATGCTGACCAGATATCCTATATAAATCTAGTCCCATTTGCCAGCATTTGGCTCAAATCCCTTTAAACCCTTTGTATTCATATACTCATCCAGATGCTTATTAAATGCAATTGTACCAGCCTCCACCACTTCCTCTGGCAGCTCATTCCATAAAGGCACCACCCGCTGCATGAAAACGTTGCCCTGAAGTCCCTTTTATATCTTTTCCCTCTCACCCTCAACCTATGTCCTCGGATTTTGGATTCCCCCACCCCACAGAAAATGTCCCTCATGATTTTATAATTCTCTATAAGGTCACCCCTCAGCCTCCAATGTTCCAAGGAAAATAGCCCCAATGTATTCAGCATCTCCCTATAGCTAAAACTCTCCAACCCTGGCAACATCCTTGTAGATCTTTTCTGAACCCTTTACAGTATCACAACCTCCTGTCTATAGAAGCGAGACCAGAATTGCATGCAACACTCCAAATGTGGCCAAACTAATGTCCTGTACAGCAGCAACATGACCTCCCAACTCTTATATTTAATGCACTGACCAATAAAGACAAGCATACCAAACGCTTTCTTCCCTTCCCTATCTACTTGCAACTCCATTTGCAAGGAGCTATGAATCTCTCAAGGTCTCTTTGTTCAGCAACACTCCCCAGGATCTTACCACTAAGTGTATATATACTGTTCTGATTTGCCTTTCCAAAATGCACCATCTCATTTATCTAAACTAAACTCCATTTGCCATTCCTCAGTCCATTCGCACAGCTGATCCAGATCCCGTGGTACTCTAAGGTAACCTTCTTCACTGTCCACTACACCTTTACTTTTAGTGTCATCTGCAAACCTACTAACTATACCCACTATGTTCACATTAGAATCATTTAAATCAATGAGAAAAAGCAGGGACCCAGCACCGATCCTTGTCACACACCACTGGTAACAGGCCTCCAGTCTGAAGAGCAACCCTCCACCATCACCTTCTACCTCAGAGCCACTTCTGTATCCAAATGGCTTATTCACCCTGTATTCTGTGTGATCTAACAGTGCTAACCAGTCTAACATGGGGAACCTTGTTGAATGCCTTAGCGAAGTCCATATAGATCACATCCACCGCTCAATCCTCTTAGTTACTTCTTCAAAAAATTCAATCAAGTTCATGAAACATGATTTCCCATGCACAAAGTCATGCTGACTATCTCTAATTAGCCCTTGCCATTCCAAATACATGTAAATCCTGTCCCTCTGGATTCCCTCCGAACACTTGCCCATAACCAATGTCAGCCTCACTGGTCTATAGTTCCCTGGATTGTCCTTACCACCTTTCTTAAATAGTGGCACCACGTTTGCCAACCTCCAGTCTTTGACACCGTGCCTATGTCTATTGATGATACAAATATCTCAGCAAGGGGCCCAGCAATTTCTTCCCTTGCTTCCCCTAAAGGTTCCACCTGATCAGGTGAGGGATTTATCCACCTTGATGTGTTTTAAGCCGCCCAGCACCACCACCTCCAAAATACCAACATTTTTAAGCGTGAAGGAATTTTTTCTCTCAGTATGTAGCAAATATCTGAAATTTTCAACTCTAGAGAGTTGTGGATGTTGGATCACCGGAGTATTTAAAGAGAAGGTAGTTACATATTTTAAATATCGAGGAGTTGATTCCTAGGCCAAATCAGCCATGATCTGAGAAGAACGGTGGGCCAGACATGAAAGGATCAATGTCCTACTTGTGCTTGTGTCATGAGCCTGCTCCCACCAAAACAATCACAGCCCCCAACTCCACATTCCAATCTACCACCAATCCATGGAGCAAAGCAAATGCTTGAAATTGAAAAAGGCGAATTATACTAAGCTGTGATTTGATTTGGAAAACATGGACTAGAAATGTGATGGTAAATGAAGTGTCATAGCAGTATAAGGCATTCAAGGATTGGAGGCTCTAAACAAGTATGTTGTAAGAAAAACAAATCTACACCTCAATGGATGACAAATAGCAGAGAGGAAGGCAAAAACAAAGGCAAGCCTTATGTTAGACACAGAGAGCCCATACTGCCGAGAGCCTGGGGCTGTAAAAAATGCAGGATGAAGGTAAAAAGGAAGTTAGGAAAGAGGAGGCACAAAAAATACGGCTAAGTAAAACCAAGTAAAATCCAATGTTGTTTTATAAATACTAATAGTGCAAGAGATTAACTGAAGAAAAAGAGTAAGGTTGATCAGACACCAGAAAGGTTACTTGAATGTGAAGGCAGAAATATAGGCATGGTTCTTATTACATATTTTGTGTCTGTTTTCACAAAAGAGAGCGCGAGCGCAGACAGTGTCATTGGTACAGGAGAATGAAATGATAGCAAAGCAGTGAAAGGAGAGAAATCAGGCCTTTGTATCTGAAAGTATGGCTACATTTCCAGACCTAGCAGAGTTAGAGGTACATGGGAGGAATTAGGGATTCTGACTGTCATTCCCTGAAACCTCCAGGGCTACAGGTATGGTACCAGAGGACTCCTAACATTGTTCCACTATTTACAAAGAAAGGAAGAGAAACAGAATACTTTTTAGGCCAGTCAGCCTAATGCTGGAGGTGGGAAAACTACTTGAACATTTTAAGAAAAGTATAAATCATCACTTGGAAAGGCATGAATTATCATGGGCAGTCAGCAATTTCTTAGGGGGAAGATTGTATCTGAGTCCAGATTAGAGTGGTGCTGGAAAAGCACAGCAGGTCAGGCAGTATCAGAGGATCATTTCAGGCAAAAGCCCTTTATCAGGAATGAAGGAAGATTGGATCTGACTATTAGGATTAAAAATTTGAGAAAAATCAATAAGGGTAGCACATTTGAAACAGCATATTGATACTTTCAACAAGATCTCACATAGCAGGTGGGTTGGTAAAGACCATAGCATTAGAGGACAAGCAACAAGTTGGATCCAAATTTGACTCACAAGCAAGAAGAGTTAAGGGTACATGGGTACTTTGTGACTGTCAGGTTGTTTGCAATGAAGTCCTGCAGGTTTATAAGACCATAAGACATAGGAGCGGAAGTAAGGCCATTCGGCTCATCGAGTCCACTCCGCCATTCAATCATGGCTGATGGGCATTTCAACTCCACTTACCCGCATTCTCCCCATAGCCCTTAATTCCTTGCGACATCAAGAATTTATCAATTTCTGCCTTGAAGACATTTAGCGTCCCAGCCTCCACTGCACTCTGTGGCAATGAATTCCACAGGCCCACCACTCTCTGGCTGAAGAAATGTCTCCGCATTTCTGTTCTGAATTTACCCCGTCTAATTCTAAGGCTGAGTCCACGGGTCCTAGTCTCCTCGCCTAACAGAAACAATTTCCTAGCGTCCACCCTCTCCAAGCCATGTATTATCTTGCAAGTTTCTATTAGATCTCCCCTTAATCTTCTAAACTACAATGAATATAATCCCAGGATCCTCAGCCAAAAAGCAAGATACTACGTGTCTTGCTTTTCAAAGTACACATTGATCAATAATTCAGATGCTAGAGTTTGGGACATAATTAAGAAGTTGGTACGCGATACTTAAATTTCTTGGAAGGTTGAGAGTGAGAAAGAAAGCTGCCATTTGCAGGTAGACATCAATTGATGGTTGGCTATGAGAAAATTGAGAAATTGTATTTAACCTGTAGAAGTGTGAGTAAAATATTTGGGGATAGCAATCCTAATAAAAGAATTTTCATTAAAAATAGGGGCATGAAGGAGTGTGGGTAAATGGAAGAGCTTATGTTTCAAATCTGTAGATTGGTAAAGGTAGCACGACAACTGGATAATCTGGATATGGCAGGGCATTTTTATTTATTAATCAAAATGCAAAATACAAGAGCAGGGAAATTACAGGAAAGATGTGATCACATGACAGAAGATAGCAAGGAAATTTCAGGACATTGTCAGGAATGGAGACTTTATCCATGAGTAAGGTTTGAATGGGCTAGGGTTGTTTTCTTTCCAACAGGAGGACTGAAGTGAAGTTTAATTCAAGTTTAGAAGATTTCCAAAATATAGGAGGCCTGAACAGAGTTGAAGGGCCTATTAGCTAACAGGTGAATAAAATTTGGGCATTGAATAGTTGGCAAAAGTTGAGGCAATGCTTCAGTTAATCTATTTTGAAATGCATGGTGAGTTAAGTACATGGCATCTACATTTTTTTTTAAAAACACAGTAAGCATGTGCTATAATTTAAAAGAGATGATTTGTTCATCACCCATGGAGGAACTGGTGGCTTGTGCGTGGCTATAGTCTTATAGGGATGTACTAGAAATGTTTTCACCCAGAAAAGTGGTAGGAGATCTGAGACTCACTGCTTGAATGGGTGATAGAGGTAGAATCCCTCACTGCATTTAAGAGATTCTTGGGGTATGCCCCTTGAACAGTGCAACCCACAGAATACGGACAAAAGCTGAAAAGATAGATTAGGGTGAACCACTCCTTTTGGGTCGAAATTGACATAGTGGATCAAATTTTTGTTACCAGGGTCCATCTCTTTAAATCTCCATGGATTATTAGTTCTCAGTATTGATAACTGTGCAATTATGTCTTCATGCTGGCTATTAGGTTACACTTACTAATTTCTGAGTTTTTAATTCATCTATTAGAGTCATAGAGATGTACAGTATGGAAACAGACCCTTCGGCTCAACCCGTCCATGCCGACCAGATATCCCAACCCAATCTAGTCCCACCTGCCAGCACCTGGCCCATATCCCTCCAAACCCTTCCTATTCATATACCCATCCAAATGCCTCTTAAATGTTGCAATTGTACCAGCCTCCACCTCCTCTGGCAGTTCATTCCATAGATGTACCACCCTCTGCCTGAAAAAAATTCCCCTCAGGTCTCTTTTATATCTTCCCCCTCTCACCCTAAACCTATGCCCTCTACTTCTGGACTCCCCCACCCCAGGGAAAAGACCTTGTCTATTTATCCTATCCATGCCCCTCATGATTTTATAATCCTCTATAAGGTCACCCGTCAGCCTCTGATGCTCCAGGGGAAAACAGCCCAGCCTATTCAACCTCTCCCTGTGGTTCAAATCCTCCAACCCCGGCAATATCCTTTCTGAACCCTTTCAAGTTTCACAACATCTTTCCAATAGGAAGGAGACCAGAATTGCGTGCAATATTGTTATAATTGTTTCACATTCAGCTTTTAGTTGTATCTTTTTTCTAATTACTGGTGATGATACTTGGAAGGTGGCAACATACTAGTGGGAAGAGCAGGCTGCATTGTTGGATTTGTGTATACGGATCATGTTTAAAATCACTTATTTTAGTTGATATGTAGACCTGTAACTAATTTACTGTATTGTAACATTACAATATTATACCTCAATTATTGTTCCAGATTAAACAAACACAGACTGTAGACTGAACCTTATCTGTACAGCTAAGATACTCAGAATCATTACAATGAACCCAAAATTCAGTTTTAGTCATTCCTAAGTCACTCTTGACTTCAATTCAGATTGTAACAATCTGAATTATTTTGACCAGATGAATCTACTGGCAATCAATATCGACACAGATGTTCAATGCATTTGCTGTTCAGTAGTGCCATCACAAGTTATTAAGCCATGCAATCTTCAACTGCAGGGTGTAAGGTCAAGATCCAAATGAATTAACACCTTAAGCTCGATAGAAATTGGATCCTATACATATGTAATTTTGACTGATGTAGCACAGCAGCAAGAAAAAACAACCACTGGTAACATCAGTATTGTAAACATTATATGGAAGGTAAATAGTTTCAGGTACACACAGGCTATCCCAAACTGTTTCACAACTAGTGAATTACTTTTGATGAGCATCCTTGTCTGAAGTGAACATAGTAGCCAATTTACAAGGAACAACAGGAAATAAAATGAAAGACTGTTAAATTGTTATTTTATGATGACATTGGTTGAGGGTGGAATATTTGGCAGAATACCAGGGGACTCTTTGCTGCTTCTGAAATAATGACATGGGATCTTTTAGACTCATTGAACAAATAGATGAGAGCTCAGCTTAAGCTGAACCGAAGGAGGTCACCCCCAACAAAGTAGCATTTTCTTCAAATAGCAGGTGACATTGTGCAGCTAAATTCTGGAAGTAAAATTTCACCTTGTAGCACCATTCCCATGAGATAGGAGACGATAAGTGAAAGTGACACTTTGTCACCAAAAAACTCCTCATGTGAAGAAGTACCTTAACCTATGCTACTATTCTAGAGAGTACTATTTATACTTTTACAGATATATCACAACAAGCCTGCAGCTTCTTACGTATTCTTCCTTGTTAAATCAATCCTTTTGTGCTTTCAGGCATAAATACACAGGTACCAAGCCAGATAATACATGAACCCACATCAGTGTGTGCATAGGGAACTCTGGTACTTTTAGGGTTTCCAGGCAGTTGTTATAACACACCTCAACATAAATCTTAGAAACACTTTGCACTACAAATAATGAAGTTTATTTTTACACAAGTCAAATCTGCTGTTTTGTGCAAATTATTTGAAATGAAATAGTGAGTTAGCCAAGTACTCTTTGTCACTTTCAAAACAAAGTGTTTTTTTAAAAATTCTGGTACGTAACGAAGACTCAAGAACCTATTGATCATAACAGTAAATGTTGCATCAGATCTTGCTAAGTAACCAGAAGAGTCTGGTACATCCACCTGCATTGGAAAGACATATCTGCACTTGCTGTTAATATTGGTACTTCACGGTAGCTTACAGTAAATTATTTATAAACTTACTTGTTATCCAGTTGGGCAACAAATATTTTGTTCTTTTCTATTGGCACAGATTGCCACTCAGTACTGTTGTAATAGAGAACCATTTCTTCCATGAGAACTTCTAGCTTGTACAGTTCCTGCCAGGGCTGAAAAACAAAGTGCCCTGGATGACAAGCAACTGAAATGAAGACATCCATGTGCTCACCAGGCTGTGGCAGAACAAATGGAGAAGGAAGCACATTGTGAACAATGTGTGGGGCAATCATCTTGATAGATGCAATCCCAAAGTCCTTAACTGGGCTTTTAGTGTCAAACTCTGAGGCAATATTTGCATCACCCTTATTGCTTGGAAAGCTAGTAGTAGAATTCCGTTCAACACTCAGGTAAACATCCTTCCTGTGCTTCCACAGATCTGCATTTGTTATTTTATGATTAATGCTCCGCTCTGGATTAGGAAAATTCTTTGAAGTAAATAAGTAAATATGAACTAGTCCTTTAGCTTCATCAACTTTCACAACCTGGAAATATTTAAAAAAAACACAATTACACCCAAGTCTTTCAGACAAAAATCACTGACATCAAATTAAAAGGCAGTCTTTCAGTAACACAATCATCCCACACTGACCTTAATGCTGCAATCACAGCAGTTTAACACAGTGTCTCTAAGCCACAGTACTGCATCCGGAGTCCACATGCCTATATTAAACGTGAGGTCTGCTAAGCAGCATTTAATGGCCTGAGAAGGAAACAATTGACATAATCAAATAGGAAAATGTAGCCTTTGAAAATACACAGGAACCTCGATTATCCAAACAACATGGGAAGGAGTATTTTGTTTGGATAATTGAATGTTCAGATAATCAAATGTTCGGATAACACTGTTTAGCTAAGCATCAGGGACCTCGCTATCTTGTTCGGATAATCGAGGTTCCTCTGTATACAAATTTTATTCTTGGTACAAGCCAGTGCTCCCTTCTGAAATGTGTTATTGGGAAACTCAGAAGGCATGATCAAACTCAACTGTTTTGTTTTCTTTCTAAGAGGTAATAGCCTTTTAGATTCAATGCTATATGCAGGATGCCCTAAAGGGTTGCCAGTGTCTAAAATTATACCAAACCATGAGGAACTGCTTCCAGAAGGGAGACAGTTCAGCAAGGGATTAGGCATTATATGTACATACACAATTCCTCCATAAGAGATGAAGGCACTTGGTCCTTTGAACCAAACTAATCCGTCAATAAGGTCATAGCTAATAATTGTAGCTTTGCCAGTCCCTCATAACGCCAGACTCCCTTATAGATCAAAAATCTGTCAAACTCAGCCCTGAATTAATTCAGTGAACCAGTCTTCACTGTTCTTTGTGGAAGAGAATTCTAAAGACTAATGACCCTCAGAAGAAATTCCTCATCTGTCTTAAATAGGAGAGAACCTTTATGTTTTTAAAACTGTGCCTTCGTTCTAGATTTTTCCACAAGAGAGATATCCCCTCAACATCGATCTTGTTAAGCTCCCTCAGTTTCATTAAGTTCACTTCTCCTTCTTCTACATTTCAATGACTATTGGCCCAATTTACTCAACTTTTCATCACAAGAGAATGCCTTAACCCAGGAACCAGCTTAGTGTACATTCTGCAAACTGCTTCCAATGCAAATGTATTCCTTCTCAAGAAAGACTACCCAAACTTTCAAAATGTAATGAGGTCTCACCAATGTCCTGTGCAGTTGTATGAATATTTCCCTACTTTATAGCAAAGGTTTTGGGGGGGGGGGGGGGGGGGGGAGGAGAAGCATAAGGCTCATGTCCCATTTGCATTCCCAATTACTTAGTGTGCCCATCTACTAACATTTTGTGATTCATATAGAAAGGGACTCAGATCCCTCTGTATTGCAGATTTCTGCAGTTACCCTCCATTTAAATAATATTTACTAAGTTGCATCCATGCATTTGAACTCAATGAAATGAATTTCATTTTTAAAAATAATTTTTAAAACAGATTTACTAAATGATAAACAGCAAGAAAATACCTCGTGAAGAGCATAACATTTTTTCTGTAACTGAGAAATGCCTTTGGTTTGCTTCATTTAGAGTTTTGAATTTATTTGAAACACATGACCATGTTTATTGAATAGGAGAAACTTCACCCCCAATTTATTTCAAAATTGAAGTTGCTGTCTAAGCACTGCTGTCTTATCCATTACAATAATAATTTTGGGTTGAGATCATCCACAAGTAGTAATGGTGACACCACTGTTGTTCACAGTTTACATCAATCACTTAGAGTCAACAATTAGTTCATAACTGTTGATCACACCAAATGGAAAGTGTAAGTGAAAAAGAGGAAATGGCACCAAAATACAGAAAGACATCAATAATTTGCCCAACAGATCCATAATTTACCAATTATTTTCAAGAGTGATAAATGGTGGTGTTCATTTTGGTTGGTTGATAATTGTCAAAACCAATAATAGAAAACAGGAATTTTGGTATAAGTACACAATTCACTAAAGAAGTGTTGTAATTTATAATGAATGGAACAGCACAAATCCAAACATACAGATTCATTTATATAGATAAAAAATTGAATATCAGAGAAGTGATGTTAATGGATATTGAACCTTGACTAGACATTTGTAGAGTGTTGTGTGTATTTCAGGTCTCCACATCATAAAAAGGTTATCGAGTTACTTGGGATGGTGAAAATATTAACTGAAAATTCAGATCTGAAGGATTATTCCCCATCAGGAAGGGCTGAACATATTGGGTCTCTTTTCTCCAGAAATGATTTACAGGCAACCTTGAAGATTATGAAAAGTTTTCATGAACTTTACATAGGAAATATTTCCCACTTCTGAGACCAGAACCAGTGGTCATGATTCTAAAACAGTTAGTGATCAATACAATTAAGAATGAAGGAGAAATTTGTTTACTCAGAGTGGTTAGAATGTTAGGACAGGAATGGTTTATTACAAACAACATAAGCTGTCTGAAGGGGAACCAAGATATTAAAGAAGGAAAAAGAAGACATTAGAAACCAAAAGAACTGTGGATGCTGGAAATCAGAAACAAAAAGCAGAAATTGCTGGAAAAGCTCAGCCGGTCTGGCAGCATCTGTGGAGGGAAATCAGAGTTAACGTTTTGGGTCCAGTGATCTTTTTTCAGAATATAAAAGGATACATTGATAGGGTTAGGTGAAGCAGATTGGAAGTGGGGCGAAGCTTGTACAGACACGTTGGGCTGAATTTATGGCTTTTGCTATGCTGTATGCACTTTATTAATACATTGTAATGGTAGAAAAAGTGCTTCATATAATCACCATTACCTGCGGTGGAATGGATACAAAATCATGAAGAAGTGGAGATGGAATTTCCCTTAGCTCTGACACTGCAATAGATGCAACTATTCCAGTATCTAAGAACAGAATGTCCACAACTCTTGTCCCATGTACATTGGTAATCTTAAAAAAAAGGCATTTAAATTATTAAGAATATCAACAGAAACATGTCGCATATTAAATGCTGTACAATCGTTATGAAGTTTTAAACAATCTATTTAATACATCCAGATCACTGTAATTTCTGTAATACAAGTATGTAAGATTATTCTTGAATTTTGTACTCTTTGACTATCAGCTGTTTCAACTGTCACATCGAGGAGCAGCGTTCTGTATACTCCAAAGTTGGGAACGGTTTTCTTCCAACTTAAAACTTTGCTTCCACTGAGTTCAACTTCTTCACTGTTGTTAGGACATGGTTCCATAGATGGCAACATCCCTTCATTATTTCAGAACATTGGAACATAAGTTTGTCACTCATTTCTTCCAGCCTATTTCACTGTCATGTTATCATTAATTTTATGGAAGATACAGTTTTGTCAGCAGGCATGTACTACGAAATATTTCTTCACTATCAGGATAAAAGGCCCTCTGATTTTTCTTTTCAGACAGAACTGCCTGGTCCTCAACTTGACAACACTTACTGGTGGCACAAGATATTTGGAATTTAAACTCACGTACATCACTCACAAACAACACTATACTAAGCACCGTACTACTCTCTAGTGTCAATAGAAAGAAAGCCAACTTTTTAAAAAAAAAACTCATGGGATTTGGGCTTCACTAGCTGAGCCATTGTTGTCCTTGAGCAGGTGATGGTGAGCTGTCTTCTTGAATCACTGCAATCCATTTGGTGCAGGTACACTCACAATATTGATAGGGAGTTCCAGGAATATCCTCCTGCAATCTTCATCAAACGAGGGTAGATACCCTGGCTTGATGGTAATGAGAGTTGGGGATAGGTCAGTCCACAGGGTTGCAGATTACAAACACCAGAAGAAGTACAGATGCAATAAATCAGAAACAAAAGCAGAGATTGCCAGAAAAGTGCAGCAGATCCGGCAGCATTTGTGGAAGGGTCACTCAACCCGAAATATTAACTCGGGTTGCAGATTACGTTGAGTACAATTTTGCTGCTGATAGCCCACAGTGCCTCATGGGTGCCCTGTCTTAAGTTGCTAGATCTGTTTTAGTCTATCCCATTCAGCACATCAGCAGTCCTACACAACACAATGGAATGCATCCTCAATGTGTTGAAAAGACTTCATATCCATAAGGACTATATGGTGGTCATTCCTACCTCATACCGTCATGGACAGATGTATCTGTTGCAGGGAGATAAGTAATGATGAGGTCAAGTATCTTTTTACCTTTTGTTGATTCTTTGAACTACTCCCCTTTAGGACTTAACCAGTTTGATCAGTAGTGATGCTGCTGAGCCACTCTTGGTGATGAAGATTGAAGTCTCCACCTCAGTAGTGTTTGACTAATCTATGAGGCAGTTCCCCCAATTTTCACAGGAGCCCTTAGATGTTAGTAAGGAGGACTTGTATGGTTAAAAAATTTGAGTACATTTTTGGTTAGATTCCTGAATCAGGGTAGTGAGGAGAGGATGAAAATCACTGGTATTCTACGGGGAAAGCAATGATGACAAAAAATAGAGCAGAGCTCTTGAGCCATTGACCACAGGTTAAGACAGTCCAGCAGTCTAGCAAAATGGAAGTGACAGATAATTTAGGAACATTCAAAGAGTCATACAGATGTACAGCACGGAAACAGACTCTTTGATCCAACCCGTCCATGCCAAACAGATATCTCACCTAATCTGGTCCCACTTGCCAGCACCTGGCCCATACCCCTCCAAACCCTTCCTATTCATGCACTCATCCAGATACCTTTAAAATGCTGTGATTGTACCAGGCTCCACCATTTCCTCTAGCAGCTCATTGTATACACGTATCACCCTCTGTTTGAAAAAGCTGCCCCATAGGTCCCTTTTATATCTTTTCCCCTCTCACCCTAAACCTATCCCCAAGAGTTCTGGACTCACCCACCCCAGGGAAAAGACTTGGTCTATTTATCTTATCCATGCCCCTCATGATTTTACAAACCCCTACAAGGTCATCCCTCAGCCTTCAAAGCTCCAGGGAAAACAGCCCCAGCTTATTCAACCTCTCCTTATACTTCAAATCGTCCAACCCTGGCAACATCCTTGTAAATTTTTCTGAACCCTTTCAAGTTTCACAACATCTTTCCTGTAGCAGGGAGACAAGAATTGTATGCAATATTCCAAAAGTGGCCTAACCAATGTCCTGTATAGCCACAACATGACCTCTCAACTCTTGTACTCAATGCTCTGACCAATAAAGGAAAGCATACCAAACGCCTTCTTCACTATCCTATCTACCAGCGACTCCACTTTCAAGGAACTATGAACCTGCACTCCAAGGTCTCTCTGTTCAGTGATTCTCCCCAGGACCTTACCATTAAGTGTACAAGTCCTGCTCCAATTTGCCTTTCCAGCATCTCACATTTAACTAAATTGAACTTCATCTGAAAGGTGACAATCTAATGGAAAACATAGTGCTTTGGTGCTGCACCCCAGGATGAGAGAGATTTTATAGAAAAAGGAAAGATAACTGGGAAAAATACTATCTTCCCTGCTAATGATAAAAGATAAAAATAGCCAAGAAAATCAGACCTGGATTCATTTCAGTTGGTGGACACTTACCTCTACGCGTGCCCATTTCCCTCGCCATCGCGCTAAACAGCGCTTACCACAGAAAGGTAATGAGACAAAATAGTCCGATGTGATTTGCTGAAATTAAACAAAGGTTACACTTAACACAATTAATTAGTGATCGTGTACAACTATTTGAATCTTGAAAATGTTACTTTACAGTGCAAATCATAAGATGAATTCACTAACTCATTCTACACTGCCCCACCATTTATAAATTACAAGATTAAAAAGGGAACACTCAAAAACATGAAAATGGACAGAACATTCCCTCAAGAAAACCTGTGCCTTTTTATAGAACAGGCCTACTAAATTAATATGCACTGCTCACTTGCTCAAACTTTCTTCTCCAACTGATTTCATGCATATTTTACCCAAAATACTCAGCGTCTTCAAAAGCTTTAAGAGGCAACTGTGTAGAGTCCAATAATAAAAAAATGGTTAGTATCATTGTCCAGCCCAAGTTAAACCAGGATGGCTTAAATGAAAATGAGAAACGTGAAGATGAGGAATACTAACATCCAGAATGGGAAAACAGTTTCTGGGATGTATTTTAATTACCAGTGTCTGGGCAGAAGACACAAATCAAATATCTTCTAGGAGGAAGACAGAAAACTATCTGGAGGCCTGTTTTCCTGTTAGAAAGTTACATGTAAATGATGGAGTGGAAGGGGAGTGAGTTTTGGAAATTTGCAGATTGTTATACAAATAATGTTGGTGAAAATTGGTACAGCCCAGCAGCTGGGAAATTTTTAGTCAGGAGGAGGAAGCAAGTATGCACTTAAAAAGCCAGCACCAGGATGCTCTTTAGAGGTTTTCTCGTGTGTTTGAAACCTTTGTCCTTCTTGGGCAGCAAAGGTCACAAAATTAAAAGTTGTTGATGATTTGAGTGAGGGTGATACAGTACATACTGTATGTGGTCCATTATTGTAGACCTGTTGTGCCAGTTGTGAAGTGATTTAAGGTGGAGGATGGGTGCTAATCAAGTGGGCTACTTTCTGAGTGTTCTTCGAGCTGCACTCTTATAGAGTACAGGTTAATAAGACTTTATATGGCTTTTAAATGTTCAGGTATCAAAAGTGATCGAGGTGGGCTATCTATCTGACCCATTTGGTAGCACACTCCTCTCAAACAAAAATATCATAGATTCAAACTGCATTATAGATTTAAACACAATTGTCTTTTCATTCATGAGGGCTTCACTGGCTGAGTCAGTATTAATTGACCATCCCTACTTGATTATGAAAAGTGGTGAGCTGCGTTCCTGAATGCACTACTGAAATGCATTGTTGGAACAGATATCCTTCAGATGAAACATTAAATCTGAGGGCTCAATTACATGCTCAGAATATAAAGGGCAGGAACTTTACTGGTGGCCTGGCCAAAATTTCTCCCTGAACCAAAAATGAGTGCATTTATCTTGTACTTATTTTCTATTAGTGAAACATGGCAGAGCACAAACTATCTAGTGTTTTTGCATAGACAACAGTGAGTCTGCTTCAGAAATAGCCTACTGTTTATAAAATACTTTGGGGTATCGGATCCGATATAGGGGCTGTGTTCTCTTTGTTTAATTTAGATTAAACAATTAACAAACTAATTACACTTGTATTTCTGAAAAGCCAATTAGCTGTTTCCTACTCCGTTTCTAAACAGTGTGGATTAGGAAAAGTGGGGGAAGCTACGTTATTGGGTGATTTGTTTAATCAGTTTTAAAAAATGGTTAAAAAAAGGCAAAAACTTGGATTTCAAAATCTTTTCTGTTGAGATTCAGAGTGTTTTGTTTATTTTGTCTGCCCTTAAAATGGCAATTGTGTGTTTGCAAAACAACATTGTTTGAAGGCCAAGATATATTTGGTTATCAGAAGTATTGGTAATTATTAGTTTTTGCAAAATGAACTGCAACATTTGAGTGTAAATCTGAAATATTTACTTGATTAAAATTGGCTTGTGTAACTAGAGAATATATCATTCTGAAATAAGTTCACTGCATTCTGAGTGGCCTGGCCAAATCTGTCAATTTATTACTTTCTTCTGAGTATTGAGTGACTTTGCTGCTTTGTGTCCAGTGCTTCATGTGCAAACTTGTTGAGAAAATGAAGTGGGCCAGTCCTGGCCAAAACACTGGGAAGTAGTTTCACAGTTAAAGTGAAAATACAATTGGGCACTACAGCAATTCAAATCTGAAAAGAGAGCATACACAATGAGTAAGTCTGGGCTATTATTTATATCCTTCTAGCATCTGACCTGATAATGGGCAATCAAAGATGAAGGACTCTTATCGTGGCATGGTCTGACTGAATCAGTATGTTTCATACACTGCACAAAATATAAATTGCATTATTATTTCTTCCTTTCCTCATCAATAAAAGCAATGCAATTAATAATGCAATACATGTTCTAGGAATGGAAAAGTCAAAGATGACAGAGCAAGATTCCCACCAAGAGATATGGCTTAAACATATTTGAGGTAAATCCTAATCTGAATGAGTCATGTTTGGTATCCACCTAGAAGTGGAAATATATGATACATTTAGTCCAACCACGAAAATCTAAGTCAGCTCTGGGGAGAATGCAAATCAGCAAAAGTACCCCAAAGTTGGCAAGCAAACACAACCCAATGAATATGACTGAGTAGGAAAGTTCACTCCATTCCCTGCCAAAAGAAATACTAACTTTATTAAAAGAAATACTAACTTTATTAAAAAAACATGCACGCACTCAAAGCACAGATACAGTAAATCATGATAATGTATTAACCTATTCCTCTCGTAAGCACTGTGCAATCAACTGATTCACAATAAACTAAATCAAGCTAGATTTAGTGATGAATAATGGGCAGAAGTAATTAATAATTTAACAGCTAGGGAACATCTTGCTAGTGGGGACCACGATATGGAATTTGATATTAGATTTGAGAAGGAGTAGGATTAGTGACAAACTAAAGTTTAAATTGAATTTACAATTGCCAAGGGGACATGGATTTATCACCATAAACTAGGCTGGATTGTTAAAAAGATAAATCTACAAGTAATAACAAATATTCAAATTAGTTTTTTTCATGAAAATAAAACCAACGCACACCCCTAAAATTGTCTAATGCACTTAAGTGATTAAATGAGGTAGAAAGCTCAAGTGCACAGGAGACACTGCTGGGCAGAACAGCTATATAAAGTAATTAGAAAACTAAAGAAAGCATTTTATTTGGAGAAAAATGAGGCAATATCAAAGCTAAGAGGAGAAGCCTTGAGAAAGGGAGGAATATGTATTCCATTGAAACAGATATAGCAAGATTACAATGGACAATAAAAGAAATAGCAGACTGGTTAAGTGTGTGCCTTGTATTGATTTCCACATTACAAGAAAGGGACAAAATACAAGGGAACCTAACCTTGAGAGGAACTCAATGGATTTAATAAATAATTACATCAAAATAAATAATGGAGAGAATAATGGAACTTGAGGGTAGACAATTCTCCAAAACCTAATGCTTACATCCAAGAGTTTTGAAATAGATAATGAAATTGCGGAACCAGGCATAATTTCCAAAGCTCTCTACATCAGGATTTGCCTTTGGATTACAAAATTGCAAATGTCATTCCACAATTTAAAGCAGGCAGGGAGTCAGTTAACTGCAGTCAACTATCTCTATCAGGCATGGGAGGGAAATCATTGGGATCTTTACAATAAATAGTAACTGAGCATCAGCACAAGTATGAGCTCAAAGAGAATGAGCATGGATTTGAGAGTAGTATGTCATATCTGGCTCATCTTTTGGAGGTAGACTAGCCACCAATATCCATTAAACAGCCACATACTCCCTCAGTTACCTGAACTATATATCCTCATACCATGCTTCCTGTAAAGACTCCATTCCACTTTCCTAGTTTCTCCATCTCTATTGCACCTGTTCTGATTATGAAACCTTCTACAGCGGGCTGCAGAAACATCCATCTTTTTCATCAAGGGATCCCCACCACCATGGTTGACAGGGCCCTCTGCTATACCCAATCCATGTTGTGCACTTCTGCCCTCACTCTTTCTCTTCCTTTCCACTACACTGAAAGTGTCCTCCAGATCCACACTTTCCATCCCACATCCGAAAGGATCACAAGCCGTCATTTCCACCATCACCAGACATATATTCCTTCCCTTGTCAGCCTAATCAAAGGACCATTCCCTCTGGAACACCCTGATCCATTCCTCCTCCACTCCCAACACTTCGCCACATCCCTTCCCATGCAATCGCAGAAAGTATGATACCTGCCAGTTTATTTTCTCCCTTCTCGCTATCTAAGGACCAGGCACCTTCCAGGTAAAGCAGCAACTTCCCTTCATTTCACTCAATCTAGTCTATGTTTTAGTGCTGCTCACAATGGGGTCTCCTCTACATTGCATTGACGAAATGCAGACGAGATAACTGCTTTGCAGAACACCTATGTTCTGACTGCAAAAATGACCGTGTATCTGCTTGCCGGCCCCATGTACACACTAGCATCTTCTCTAGCCAATATTTCTGTCTTAGACCTGCTGAAGTGTTCCAGCAAGGTTTAGCGCAAGCTGGTAGAAAACCATCTCATTTTCTGCTTGGGGACCCTGCAGCCTTCAGGTCTCAATATTGAGTTCAATAATTTTAGGGTGAAGAATACCTTTACCCATACCCTCACCCTGTGCCTTCAGCACAGCCAACCCATTTTCACCCACTGATAGTGTCCATGAGTAGCTCTTCTTTCTCCCCAGCTCACCATTATCCAGTTCTTTGAATGCCCTACTGCCGTTCTCTCTCTGGGCTGCATCTTCACCTCCATCTCCACCTATCATTCAACCCCTACCCCTCCCCCCCACCCCAAGTCTTCCGTACAAATACCACCTTTTCCTAGCTACGATCAGTTCTGGGAAAGGGTCACTGGGCCCTAAAATGTTGACTTTGCTTTCTCTCTTGCCAGATGCTGCCAGACCTACTGAGATTCTCCAGCAATTTTATTTTGGTATTCAGGATTAGTAGACTGTGACATGCACTTCAACTATTCCGGTTCATATGTGATTGCAAATTGGCAGGGGTAACAAAAGTACCCAGCATACACCAATTTTTCACCAAACGGTTTTAGAATACATCAGCTGCCCCAGCCCTAATTTCTAGGAGTCCCTTCTCTCTTTTCGCTCTAACTGCTACCCTTTTTTCCACCATCCTAGTGTGGGCGGCACGGTGGCACAGTGGTTAGCACTGCTGCCTCACAGCGTCAGAGACCCGGGTTCAATTCCCGCCTAGACGACTGACTGTGTGGAGTTTGCACGTTCTCCCCGTGTCCGCGTGGGTTCCCTCTGGGTGCTCCGGATTCCTCCCACAATCCAAAAAGATGTGCAGGTCAGGTGAATTGGCCATGGTAAATTGCCCGTCGTGTTAGGTAAGGGGTAAAATGTAGAGGTATGGGTGGGTTGCGCTTCGGCGGGGTGGTGTGGACTTGTTGGGCCGAAGGGCCTGTTTCCACACTGTAAGTAATCTAATCTAATCTAAAATGCATCAAATACTTGTCCTTCAGGGTTCAAAACCTTCTTCACTTCTTTCCTTCTTCCTACCATTCATTTAGTTGTTTGTAAATATCACCTCCAGTAGTTTCAGACTAAATCACACTTGATGCTCTGAAATTTTAAAATTCCCAAGTATTTAAACATGTTTCTCTTGTGCTTGACTGGTTTTAGGTTTCATCTCCTTCCACACACTGCTACTAAGCATAGACCCCATGTAGTACAGACTCCGCCTGCCAGAGAGCTACCACAATATCCTCTTACAATGATGTTCATCAACCCAGCCCCAGCTAATCTTCCTCCATCTAACTCCATCATTATTGTCACAACTGCTCTTATCAATTACCATCTTGCTGACTCACGTACTTAGAGAAAAAAGTAGTTGGAAATGGTGTACATTAGTAACAACATGCAAGAACAGAGAATGAAACAAAAACATTTACACTGAAGAAAACAGATACAGTGAACAAGAGTCATTTAGAGCCAGGGTGAGATGGTCAGTTCGAAAAGGAATTGGAGGTGAGAGTTAGAAATAAAGAATTTTAAATCAATAAAAATACAGTAAAGTCAAAGTAAATTCCCCGCTGACTCGTTAATTAATGTTTAAGGCCTGTGAGATCCAGCATTGCATCAAAAACTTGAATATTGCATTCACTGCAGTGATTCAGGAATTGCTCATTTACATAAATCTACATGAATTTCGTAAACATAAGGATTAAGAGAAAAACATACCCGATAGCTGAAATAGTGCTCAACTTTTTCCAATAAGGCATTGAGCTGGGTCCACCCTTTTGAGGGCACTTGACAGAAGATGGTCCCATCCGAACAGACATTTGTAACCACTACATTCAGGTACACACCATTTTCCTGCAGCACAGGTACATTTTCAAATTACAAAATAAAATATTCAGTCCATAATATAAAAGTTCAAATTCACTAATGAATTTTTACGTTCATCTGCACAGTTACCAAAATTTTGCTGTTCTTCATGCCGTAATGACATTATTCTCACCAATTTTGTTCTTGATAATCAGTTTCACTTTGGTAATTAAACTCCTCTACTGTGAGAGTTTGTAAGTTCACATTCCTTTAGTTCAAAAATCTAGCATGTAATGCAAAACGAATAAAACAGTGCTATAGTGAGGTGTGGGATGGGTCCTCATTGGAAAAGGAGAAGGAAGGACAGAAAGAGAGCAGGTCAGAGTATTGGGAAGGGTATATGGGAGGAGGAAGGCATGAGATGGAGAATGGCATGGCAAAAGGGAGGGAGGCAGAGCACCAGGGTTAGAGAGGAGGCCAAAAAGAAGGGGTGGGGGGGGAATGGGGAAAAGGAGAGAGGGGAGCAGTAAAAGAGAGAGAAAAGGGAAAGAAAAAGGCGATAAAAGGGAGAGATAGGCTTGGTGAAAGGAAGAAAATTGTGAATTTAGAACAATTAACCATTCTTTAGCATAATACATTTAAAAATTCAGAATAAAAAGAATTAGCATGCTAATGAGTTAAAACAAAAATCACTGCAGCTAACAAAACAGGGTGTAATTAATGGAATACTGCATTTTTAAACTGAGTGTCTTAGCATTCTGGTTGTCCTAGTTCAGATAAAGAATCTTCAAAGGATCATACATCTGCTGACAAAAAGTACCCAGCTATCTTATCGAGAACCTCAAAAGAATTTACCTTCAAATTCAGCTCAAGTGTCTTGTCATGCAAAGCCTTCAAACATGCAGAATTGATGTTAAAATCATCATCTCCTGAAGTGTCGTACAGAAGAACAAGTGGGACCTCACTTCTCTCTAAAATTTCCATCAGCAGAATCTTTCCACTGGCCAGAAATTCAAAGGTTTCTAATACACATGGCTCTTTGCAGAATGTTTCAAGACCTAAAACACAAATAACTCCATCTTAAACCATCAGTGTTGTTTACATTCTGCAAGTATGTCCGCAAGATTACAAAGATTACAAAGGGCTAGATCGCTCACATTTATAGACATTCCATAACAATGAATGAAATGTTTTAATCTAGCTAACTGTTCACCTCAGGGACATATACTTCATTGCGTACCCCAGTCAACGTCATACCCTGTTCAAAAATGAATTTAGTTTTCATATTAAATCATGTGTGGGTGCATCTAAGTTTGAGTGAATATTTATGCAGCAGGCAGGGACAAAAGACAGAAAGAGAAAGTATATTCAAGCAGAGTTAATGCCAAAATAGCCAAACTTTCAGATTAGACTTAAATTCTAACATTCATATTTAGCTCCTGTTGATTGAAGCAATCATAAAACATGCTGCAGTTCATACCACTTGATGATAGATTTGAAGTGCAGTACCACAAAATCCCAGCATCAGAATTTGCTGAAGATCATGCTGCTTTTCAGGTTTAGTAGCCTCACTTGCAAAGGCAACAGCTTTGAGCTGTAATTTAACAATTTCCTATATGACTCATGCTTTGCATTTTAACAATGAGATATTGATTACTTGCACACCGCCCAAGGATTTAGAAAATTCATGACAGCTTATGGCATTACAGAAAGCAAAAATGGGTGATAAATTGACTGAACTTTAATGTGATCTGCAGAATTATTTTATGTACAATATGCATGCATTGAAATCACCAAATCTATTTGCTCAATTGATAATCAGCAACAGGCAAACGTTAGTAAGGTTTTCCAGTTATTGGTTCTACAACTATTGATACGTCCAATGATATATTTGTCTCAGCATTGCTGAAGTTGCCTCAATTCTAAAAGCCTCTGCCAGTCTCTAATCAGGCCACTTCTTCCCATGACATTGGTGTCAAATGCAAACTTTGCTGTTGACAATAGGTAGCATCTTTTCTACGTGGGGAGCTAGTATACATGCCAGAAACTGTTTGCTGTCCAAAAATGGATGAACATCAGGCCATCATGTAGTTAGCAGGTTCGATTAAATATTGTGTATTCTAGTGCAGACAGGATAACAGACTACCAAAGTTTCCTCAATCATGATGAAATCACCTTTGTTGTTATTTGTTCATGCAGATATTATGATTCTACAGATGAGGAGATGTGGCCATTGTTCGAATGCTGATTAATAAAGAAACTAAGATTAAATATTATGAGTCAAGATTAGTGTGGTACTGGCAAAGCACTGCAGGTCAAGCAGCATCCGCGGAGCAGGAAAATCGATGTTTCGGGCAGGAGCCCTTCATCAGGAATGAGGCTGGAAGCCTCGGAGGTGGAGAGATATGAGGCAGTTTGGAGAGGAAAAATACTTTTTGTGCAAAAATTGGGTAAATAATTGTTTCCTTCAGATGACTGATACCCAATGATTTCATCCATACCCTGAGAATCAAAGGTGGCTATATATGCCACATGCGTTCTTGAATCTGAAGCTTACATCTCTTTAAAGATCATTTTCCAACTATGGCAGTGAGGTGGCTCCAGAAAATGTGCAACACCATAGCTACCTGCAACTAAGAATTAGCATGTCATAGTGTTATAAAGTGCAGAAACAGACCTTTTGGTCCAATTTGTCTGCGCCGACCAGTTATCCTAACCTCATCCTCCCACAGTCCAAAAATGTGCAGGTTAGGTGAATTGGCCATGCTAAATTGTCCGTAGTGTTAGGTGAAGGGGTAAATGTAGGGGAATGGGTCTGGGTGGGTTGCGCTTCGGCGGGCCTGTTTCCACACTAAGTAATCTAATCTAATCATCTAGAACCATTTGCCAGCATTTGGACTATATCCCTCTAAACCCTTCCTACTCATGTACCCAACCAGATGCCTTTAAGTGCTGTTATTGTATCTGCTTCCACCACTTCCTGTGGCAGCTCAATCCAAACAGACACCACCCTCTGTGAAAAATTTGCCCCTTAGCTCCCTTTTAAATTTTAGCTCCCTTCTCACCTTAAGCCTATGCCCTTTAATTTTGGACTCCCCTATCCTTGGAAAAGGCCTTGGCTATTCACACCTATCCATGTCCCTCATGTGATTACTGCCCCCGTAGAGGATTTGAGGGGGGGCTGTCTTGCTCTGAGTGGGTCCTACTGCCTTCTTAATACCTTTGTGCATTCCCCTAATGTTCCCCATTATCGCGGCTGACTGAATTTCCTCACTTAGCTGTGTCTAGTACTGGTTAGCGCAAAGCCTGGCAGTCTGCTGAACCTGGGGAAGTAATCACAGACAAAGGCCAGCAGATGGAGAGATGGGTTGAACTATGATCTCCACTCCAGAGAGTACACCATGTCCACTTCAGCACTTGATGCCATCACGTGCTTGCCAACCACGGACGAGCCAGTGCAGCTCAGTAGAAGAGCTCAGCAAGGCCAGTGACAGCTTGGCTTCAGGCAAGGCCCCAGGTAGTGATGGGTTTCCTCCTGATCTGATCAAGTGCTGCAAGACTAGCTTCCTGCTCCCATTGCATGAAGTCTTCTATCAGTGCTGGCAAGGAGCTGTTCCGTAGGCCATTAGGGATGCCAAGATCATTGCCCTCTCAAGAACAAGGGCGAGAGAAGCGACTGCAACAATTACAGAGGCATCTCTCTCCTCAACACTGTCAGCAAACTCTTTGCTCAGGTCATCTTGACTTGCCTACAGAAACTGGCAGAACGTGAATACCCAGAGTCACAGTGTGGCTTCCGAGCTAAAGGTCAACATTAGACATGATCTTCTCCATTCGCCAACTGCAGGAGAAGTGCAGAGAACAGAAAATACCTGTGTGTCGCTTTCATCAACCTTACCAAGGCGTTTGACCTGGTCAGCAGAAACGGCCTTTTCAAGGTTCCCCTGAAGATCGGCTGCACACCGAAACTGCTGAGCATAATCAAATCCTTCCACAATAACATGAAGGGACAGTGCATTTCAACCATAGTTCTTCTTAGCTCTTCAACATCCGCTGCAGGGTCAATCAAGGCTGCGTCCTCGCTCCTGCATTCTTTGGGATTTTTTTTTGCTGTGCTCCTGAAACAAACCTTTGGTACCACTCGGAGGGGGTTTACCTATGCACTAGATCAGACAGCAGGCTCTTCAACTTGGCCTGCCTTAGAGCCAAGGCAAAAGTATATGCGGCACCCATCACGGACTTGCTGTTTGCTGAGGATGCTGCAGTTGCAACACACACCCAGCAGGAATTCCAGTTACTGACAGACCACCTCTCCCACACCTGCAAGGATTTTGGGCTGATTATCAGTCTGAAGATGACGAGCATCCGAAGACAGGACACAGAGGCACTGCCAGTTATCACCATTGATGACTACGAACTCAATGTCATCCATCAGTTTATTTACCTTGGCTCTACCATCACTGATATCCTCTCCTTGGACACAGAGATCGACAAGAGAATTGAGAAAGCAGCCTTAACTCTTGCTCGCTTCACAACTTGATAATGGATAAATCCTAAGCTGACAGTGAAGACAAAAGTGTCAGTCTACAACACCTGCTGTACGGCAATGAAATGTGGACCACGTATGCCAGAAAGGAGACAAGACTGAACACCTTCTACTTGAGGAGTATCCTGGGCATATCCTGGCAAGACAGAGTGCCCAACGCAGCGGTCCTATCTCACACTGGCCTTCCCAGTGTGTACACTCTTGTTCAGGCAGCAGAGACTTCATTGATTGGGTCACGTCTACCGCATGGAGGACGGCCGGATCCCAAAGGATATCCTCTAGGTTCAGCTTGCATCTGGGAAGAGACCCACTGAGCGCCCCCAGCTGCACTACAAAGATATCTGCAAGAAGGACATGAAGGCGCTTGATATTGTTTCAGACTCCTAGGGACAGCTTGCAGCTGACCGCACGAGATGGTGAAGCGCCCTGAACCAACACCTCAAAACAGGGGAAAAGCAGCTGATGAGCACTGCAGCAGACAAGCGGGCACGCAGGAAGGAGTGCAGCAGTTCCAGCAGATCAATGACCACGTACAGATGTGACCTCTGCAACCAGGACTGTCACTCCAGCACTGGTCTCTTCAGTCACAAGCGAAGTTATTTCAGGGAAGCAGAAAGCCAGAACAAGCCATGACTGAAAGGGGCCTCAAACATGTCCCTCCTGATTTCATAAGCCTCTATAAGGTCTATACGATCTGTTGCTGTTGGTTGTTTTCTTGGTTGATAACATGGATAAACAACTTAAATTTGGATAGCATGGACAAATGTTGGTGAGCCATGTAGGAATAGTTAAGAATCTCACCAACAAAGTAAAATCCTAAAGGATATTAAGAGAGATAAATGCGAACCAGAAGTCCGCATCAATAACTTAGAAAAAGTTGGAAGAATTTGGAAAGACTGCACATAGTAAAACTTCATGACAGCATATGGAAACAAAGTGTTATTGCAGATAACAGGATGGGCGTATGGCAATGGCTAGACAATGAAGGTTGGAGTGCCAAGGACACATGTAGTAGACTATGAAGGCTAAACTAAATATTCAGTGGATCTCCATTTGGGCAAGTCATTATTTGCATTTGCAAGTTGAACATTATTTGTAAGGCCAAAAAAACCCAACAGCTTTTAGTTAGAAACAGGTCGTTTTTGTTTTCATAATTAGCATTCAATTTATTATCACATCATTGACCTAGGTCCAAGAGAAGGAGAAAACGAGGACTGCAGATAGGTGAGTCAGAGTCAAAAAATGTGGTGCTGGAAAAGCACAGCAGGTCAAGCAGCATCTGAGGACAAGGAGAGTCGACATTTCGGGCATAAGCCCTTCAGAGAGAAGTCAGTCTCACTTCAACCCTCGCCCTCCCACCCACTGTGCCCCTTACCCCACATAACTATCCACACTGACTTCAGTGCATACAAAAGGACATTTTTTTCCCCTTTTATAGTAAATTTGGAACAGCTGAAGTAGCCTTAATCAAGCTATCCAGAAATCAAATATTTAAATTTGGAATTGCTTATGATCAGCCAATTAAGGCCAAGAGGTGATCTTATTGAAACACGTGATTTTGATTGGACTTGACAGAAAAAATGCTGACAGGGTATTTCCCCTCCTGGGGAAATCGTGAAAAGGCAGAATACGTATACAACAGACGTTTGCCCATTTGAGATAGAGATGAAATTGAATTTAAGACTATTTGGAAAAACAGTTTCATTAACGAGAGTCAGCATGGCTTTGAGGGGGCAGGTCATGCCTCAGAAGCCTTATTGATTTCTTTGAGCATGTGACAAGACAAGGTGATGAGGGTCGAGCAGTGAATGCGGTGTACATGGATTTCAGCAAGGTATTTGGTAAGGTTCCCCAGGTAGGTTCATTCAGAAAGTTAGGAGGTATGGGATATAAGGAAATTTGGCTGTCTGGATCCAGAATTGGCTGGCCGAAAGAAAACAGCGAGTGATAGTGGATGGAAAGTATTCTGCCTGGAGGCCAGTGACCAGTGGTGTCCTACAGGAATCTGTTCTTGGGCCTCTTATCTTTGCAGTTTTTATAAATGACTCAGATGAAGAAGTGGAAGGGTGGGTTAGTAAGTTTGCCGATTATACAAAGGTTGGTGCAATTGTAGATAGTGTCGAGGGCTGCTGCAGGCTACAATAAGACGTTGACAGGATGCAGAGCTGGGCTGAGAAGTGGTAGATGGATTTCAACCTGGATAAATGCGAAGTGATTCATTTGAAAGGTCGAATTTGAATGCTGAACACAGGGTTAAAGATAGGATTCCTGGCAGTTGGAGGAACAACAGGGTCCACATCTAAAGATCCCGCAAAGTTGCCACCCAAGTTGATAAGGTTGTTAAGATGACATTTTGGCTTTCATTAACAGTGGGACTGAGTTTGAAATCCACGAGGTTTTGCTGCAGTTAACACCCTGGTGAGAACCCACTTGGAATACTGTGTTCAGTTCTGGTTGCCTCATTATAGGAAGGATGTAGACACTTTAAAAAGGGTGCAGAGGAGATTTACCAGGATGCTGCCTGGACTGGAAGGCTCATCTTATGATGAGAGATTGAATGAGCTAGGACTTTTCACACTGGAGAGAGAAAGGAAGAAAGATGACTTGATAGAGGTGTACAAGATAATGGGAAGTGTAGATAGAGTTGACAGCCAGAGACTTTTCCCCAGGGCAGAAATGGCTGTGATGAGGGGTCATAATTTTAAGGTGATTGGAGGAAGGTACAGGGTAAATGTCAGAAGTAGGTTTTTTATGCAGAATGGTGGGTACGTGGAATGCATTGCCAGCAGTGACAGTAGAGTCACAGACATTGGGAACATTTAAGCGACTGCTGGACAAGCACATGGCCGGCAGTAAATTGAGGTGTGTCGGTTAGGTTGATTTTAGATTAAGATAAAAGCTCAGCACATCACCATGGGCTGAAGGGCCTGTACTGTACTGCTCTATGTTCGATTATTCTCAGAGGTTTGTGAATCTTTGGAAATCGCTATCTCAGAGAATGTCAAAGACAGATTAATTTAATCAAGTCAATGTTGACCTAGAAAGCTTCCTGAACTACGTGGGAGCCAAGGGTTCTGAGCAACAGGCAGGAAAGTTGATCTGAGGTCAAGATCAGATATTACTGATATTACTGAATAGCAGAGTAGGCGTATTCTTATGACTATATTAACCTCTACCTCCAAGTTATTGTATGATGCATAATGACTAGATTGTTAAAAATAATATCTGAAGTGAATATTCAAGAAAAGCCGATTTTAAATTTTGGCTCAAAAGTGTACATTACACATAGAGAGAAACTGTAAACTCGCTTTCATCAAGACAAAGTAAGTTTTCCTTACCTGCTAGTTTGCATTTTGCAGCTTGAAAGGACAAGGTAGAAAACCTTGCATCTAACTTGTACAACTTAGTCTTGTCAACCACCTCATTAAACCCATGATCCACGAAGAACACCTGAAAGAAAAGCACTGGTTGCTGACAGATTTGTAGTGATTCTGGTCCCGCTCATAATATTTGAAATGCAGAAAAAAGCAAATTTTACAATCGTAAGGTTGCAGTAGAGGTGTAAAAATTTCAAATTTTAGAAATATGAAGAAAGAAAAAGGTGACTGGATTAACTGGCTTTAGTTATTTTCAGGGCATTAAATCAATTATTTCTAATTGCCTGGTTTTGATTTTCCTCCATTCCCACAACAGAAAGCTTATATTTTAAAAAGACAGACAAAAGTATACAAGATGTCCTTTATCTTAGTAGATACTGACAAAAATGGTGTGTATTGTGCTTACTAGAATCATATATTGCTACGCTGAGAACAAACCCCACCCCTCGTCAATACATGAATACATATTTTACAACTAACATTGACTATTTTTTATTTGCTTGTGGGATGTGGGCATGACAGGCTGGCCAACATTTATTGCCCATCCCTAATTGCGCTGGTGATAAGCTGCCTTCTTGAATCGCTGCAGTCCACATTCTTACATATATTCTTAGATAATGTGGACTCATGGGATATTCTTCCAGACAAAGATAATTCGTAATGTCCAGGAAATCATACAAAGTACTTGTTGTTTCAAACCATCAATTTTTAAAAGCAATTTTTAAACCATTTTGTCAACTTGTCTTTGAGGGCTATTTGCATATGAATTCACAATCCTCTGTTTCATTTACACCTGATAAAATTATACAATTTATAGTCTACTCTTATTCTTTTTTGTCCTCCTCATGTGCACATATTCACACTTGCCCGCTGACTCCCATTTGCCACATTTCTCTGCCCTTTTTAACATCCTGTCTATCCACCTGAAACTTATAGCTATCCTCAACTTGTCAACTTTCTTATATTCTGTAAATTTTATAGTGCAACTCCCTCATCATTGTGTTAGTCATTCATAAAATTTGAAGAGTAATGGAACTAGAAACAGACTGAGACAACACGAATATAAACCAACACTCTAACAAACACCTTATTCATACTGACCCTCTGCTTCTGGTCAGTGAACCAATTCTGTATCTGTAGCACCACTTTATCCTTGGATTTACTGCCTTCAATCTTAAAAAAACTTCTGTAGATTTCTTTTTATTCTAATCCACATAAATGCCACAATAGAATTGATATGTTTTTTGCCCCCTCGACCTTTTTGAATTCCATACTATCCTGCAAAATAGGTAATATAATAATTTCTGATCATGCTGCAGTGTATATGGAAATCTAGACTAGGAACAATGAGACCCCCCCCCACCGACATTGGCGTATGGATTCTTTCTTAATGAAGGATAGTAAATTTGTCAAATATTTCTCTCAAGAATTCTAAACTTTTTTGGAAATTAATTCAGGTACGGCTAGTAACCCGATGATGTGGGAGACCATTAACGCTTATGCACGCGATCTGATCATTTTGTACTCGGCGACCCATAAAAAAACAAAAGGGAGAACGACAGCGTCTACTCGAGGCTCGCATAAAGGCAGCTGAGACAGCATACATTGTTAGGCCCTCTGTTGCTAAATTACAAAGGATTACGGCCCTTAGGACAGCCCTGAATACCGCGCTCATCCAAATGGCAAAGAGAAAAATATTATTTGTAAAGCAAATAATATGGCGATAAGCCTGGTAGATACCTAGCGTTTCTCGTAAGGGAAAAAAGGCCCCTCAAGCTATCACATCCATCAGGGAAAGTGCTGGTACTCTGACTCACAATCACAAAGGATCAACACAATCTTCGGAAAGTTTTACTTTGATTTGTATAAATCGCAGGATTGTGAAGATAGAGCCAGGAAGATGGAGTCCCTTTTTAAAAGCCTGGTCTTTTTGGATTTAACCCCAGAATAGGTGTTGGTCCTGAATGCTCCCCTAACAACCCAGGAAGTACTACACAATCAGGCAGTTTCAGAGTGAGAAAGAACCTGGCCCAGATGGATTTCAGGTTGAATTCTACAAAGAGTTTACAGGTCCACTTATGTACAACTACTCATATAGTAAGGGTTGCCTCCCGCCTTTGTTGAGAGAAGCGAATATTTCTCTCATTCTCAAAAAGGGAAAGGATCCAGAAGATTGCGCATCGTACAGACCGATATCTTTGCTAAATGTAGATTTTAAAATTCTTTCTAAAACATTAGCACTGAGGCTGGAGAGGGTATTGCCATATATCATAAAAGTGGACCAGACGGGGTTTATCAAGGGCCGTAGATCATCTATTAATATTGGAAGGGTTTTGAATACGATTCAAGTCTGTCATCAGGAAAGAATACCAGGAATAGTAGTCTTGTTGGACGTGGAGAAGGCATTTGACAGTGTTGAATGGTCATACCTGTTCTATATACTGGAAAGGTTTGGCGTTGGAAAGGTATTTGCTGAATGGGTCTCAACATTGTATAATGACCCCAAAGCCGTAATCACCAATGGTTTAGGCTTGGATAGCTTCAGTGTGGGTAGGGGTTGCCGTCAGGGATGTCCTCCCTCACTGTTACTATTCACATTAAATAATTGAGCCACTAGTGGAAGCTATACGGGCTGACTCTAATATAACAGCACCGAGGGTTGGCACGTGTAAACATAAAATTACCCTTTATGCAAATGATGTTCTACTTTTCTTCGTAATCCTTTGATGTCCGTGCCTCGCCTGATCCAAGTTATTAATTTATTTAGTGCACTCGCAGATTACAAAATTAATTTCTCAAAATCGGAGGCCATGCCGATGGGTGGTCTCGCTAGTATGTCCCACTTATTGGACGGATCTCACTTTCCCTTTCGGTGATCTCTGGAGGGCTTTTTTATATTTAGGTATTTTTATCACCCTAGTATTTGGTCAATTTTGTGCATCTACTGAAAAAGATAAGGCAGGACCTTCAACTTTGGGATCTTCCAATTTCTTGGCTAGGATGAATAGCTCTAATTAAAATGAATGTCTTGCCCAGTCTCTTATACCCTATGAGAATGCTTCCAGTGATGCTGCCGAGGCCGGCACCTCGCCAATTATACGGCTGGCTTGTTTCTTTCATCTGGAATCATAGATGGCACCTCATTAAGTTAAAGAAGCTACAGCTACAAACAAGGGGAGGCCTGGACTTTTCAGACTTTAGGAAGTGTCAGCTGAATTCTCTACTAAACTACATAGCCGATTGATTGCGGGTCAGATGAGACCCAATCTGGCTGGACATCGAGGCTTCTCAAGTAAAGTGTCCTCTTATTAACCTCTTATTTTAGATAAGATGAAAGTCATTATGGACCATTGTAAAAACCCTATAGTATTAAATACAATTAAAGCCTGGAAGATAATGCGGCAAAACGAGGGTAATTCACATAAAACCTCCCCTTATACTCCTATAGTGGGGGCATGGGGTTTTCAACCGGGGCTCACAGACGCCACATTTAAATCCTGGAGGTCCAGGGGTATCTCCTGTTTTAGGGGATCTGTTTGATGAGGGGGTCATGATGACTTTTGAACAGCTGCACCAGAAATTTGGACTACCTAATGGAGACCTCTTTCGATACTTCCAAATTCGAGATTACATACAGAAGACCACATTATTAGATAGGAGAAAGTGAGGACTGCAGATGCTGGAGATCAGAGCTGAAAATGTGTTGCTGGAAAAGCGCAGCAGGGCTCATGCCCTTCTTCAGGAGAATCGACGTTTCGGGCATGAGCCCTTCTTCAGGGCTCATGCCCGAAACGTCGATTCTCCTGCTCCTTGGATGCTGCCTGACCTGCAGCGCTTTTCCAGCAACACATTTTCAGCATGTAATTAGATAGCCTTTATAAATCAGATAGGGAATGAAGAGTGTTGTTGCCAATGGGTTTACCTTCAGTCAGCACGCTCTATCATTTATTACATAATGAAGTTTTGGAAGACATGGAACGTTTGCTTAGAACATGGGATCAGGAATTGGGGTTGGAAATATCCACAGAAATGTGGGACAACATCTGGGAAAATGCCAGAAAAATCTCCATCTGTAATAGAACCCAAGCCATTCAGTTAAAGATACTCCATAGGACTCATATAGCACTGGAACGATTGGCAAAATTTAGGGCAGGAGCATCTCCAATGTGTCCCAAATGTAAAATAGAGGTGGGCACTCTCACACACTGCTTATGGACGTGTCATAAGATCCGCAAATACTGAGTCATAGTAGCAAATGCTTTGACAGAAATCTTGGGAGCGGAAATTAGAGTAGATCCATATCTTTTCTCCTGGGCTTTGAGCTTGCCATCCCTGGATGTGCACAAATTATTTTCCATTCTCTCCTTTTGTGCAAGGAAAACTATCTTAGTAAACTGGGTAGCTGAGGGCCCTCCAGAACTTTCGAATTGGTATAGGTTGGTTATGGAATGTATTCCCCTTGACTTCCTTACAAATATGGTGCACCAAAAAACTGAATTATTCTATAAAATATGGCAGCCCTTCCTGAATTATATAGATACAAATATTTTGGCCATTTTGTCAAGGGCTTTCACCTAGTTGTGGTGGCGGTTCTGGCTGGTCCGGGGGCCCTTGGGGAAGGAATCCCGCATGAATATGGGTTTTATTATGACTTGATGTTAATTCATTCCGAGCATGTACTTTACTATTTAATTACTATGTTATCCTTTTTTTCTCGAGTAATGTATTTTATTATACACTCTGGTTAGTTATAGGTTAGATTAGTAGTTAGTTGAGTTTTGTTTTCTCTTTTTAATCTCTTCTTTTGTCTGTTAGGTTTTGGTTATTATTTATTGAATATTTAATTGTATATTGATGTTTGTATTTGTATGTACTATTTTGTAAGTTTGTAAAAACATGTTAAATGTTCAATAAAAATATCTATTAAAAAAACTTCTGTGAGACACTGTTGAATGTAGAAATTCCATATACAAGGTCCTCCACTGTAAAGCTTGGTCAATACTGTTACCTTGAAGATTCAAACAAGCTAGTCAGACATTTTACCTTCAACAAACCAACGTAGCTCACTTTGATTAATCCATGCTTTTCCAAATAAAAGCTTTTGCTCATAATAATAGCTTCCATTAATTTACCAATCATCGATTTTAGGCCTTCTAACATGAAGTTTCCTGGTCTATACTCCCCCTTTCTTGAATCATTACAGAACATGAGGAATCCTCAAGTTGTCTGGCACTACTCCTGCCTACATAATGAAAGGAAATAAGATTGCGAACAACGCCTTTGCTATTCTCAGCACCTAAGATGCATTCTAGCCAGATCAACTGACTTGGCACTTTTCAGTAATGCTATTCCCTTTGGAACATCTCTAATCACCACTATACAGACGTCAACTTCCCATCCGACACTACTGCAAATTTATTGGTAGCAGTTTCTTTTATGAATTGAATTAAATTAGCTTTATTGTCACATATACTCAAACGAGTAGTGAAAAGTTTACAGTTGCCACATTACAGCAACATCTTAGGGACACAGGTGGGTGAAAAGTACTAATTTATCAGTTCAGTCTGTTGCCTGGCTTCTTCATGGATTCTTTCCTTTAGGTCTTTAGCAGGCACAATTTTTGCCTATCATGAACTTTATTCATAAAATATTTCAGCTCAAATTATTGTCTTCTGCTAATCTTTTCTAGCAACCTCTTTCTGGATTCCATATTAACTGCTTCAATTCATTCCTATACGGTCCAAAATTAAATAAATCTTGCTCCTATCATTTGTCTAAGCTTCTTTTCAGTTCATTTTAACTGCTTTTATTGCCATCCAGTGTACTAACCAAAACCTAACATTGCCTTGTTAGTTAAGAACAAAATTAAATCTATGGTGCTGAATGACATATCGTCGGATGATGTGGAGTCTGTGTGCGTGGAATTGAGGAACCACAAAGGCAAAAAAACCATAGTGGGAGTTATGTACAGACCTCCTAACAGTGGTCAGGACCAGGGGCGCAACATGTACTGGGAAATAGAGAAGGCATGTCAGAAAGGCAAGGTCACAGTGATCATGGGAGACTTCAATATGCAGGTGGACTGGGCAAATAATGTTGCCAGTGGATCCAAAGAAAGGGAATTCATGGAATGCTTACAGGATGGCTTTTTGGAACAGCTTGTCATGGAGCCCACAAGGGAGCAGGCTATTCTGGACCCAGTGCTATGTAATGAA
>NC_057711.1:138935898-138972885 GCF_004010195.1 Chiloscyllium plagiosum | reverse complement strand
AGGCAGGTAGTGCTGAGGAAGTGGGGAGGCTGCAGAAGGATCTAGACAGTTTGGAGGAGTGGTCCAGGAAATGGCTGATGGAATTCAATGTGGGCAAATGCGAGGTCTTGCACTTTGGAAAAAAGAATAGAAGCATGGATTACTTTCTAAACGGTGAGAAAATTCGTAAAGCCAAAGTACAGAGGGAGCTGGGAGTGCTAGTTGAAGATTTTCTAAAGGTAAACATGCAGGTTGAGTCCGTGATTAAGAAAGCGAATGCAATGTTGTCATTTATCTCAAGAGGGTTGGAATATAAAAGCTCCGTTGTGCTACTGAGACTTTATAAAGCTCTGTTTAGGCCTCATTTGGAGTACTGTGTCCAGTTTTGGCCTTTGATAAGGTGCCACACGGGAGGCTGCTGAGCAAGGTGAGGGCCCATGGTGTTCGAGGTGAGCTACTGGTATGGATAGAGGATTGGCTGTCTGACAGGAGGCAGAGAGTTGGGATAAAAGGTTCTTTTTCGGAATGGCAGCTGGTGACAAGCGGTGTCCCGCAGGGTTCAGTGTTGGGGCCGCAGCTGTTCACATTATATATTAATGATCCGGAAGAAGGGACTGGGCGAAGTTTGCCGACGATACAAGGTTAGGTGGACAGGCAGGTAGTACTGAGGAGGTGGGGAGGCTGCAGAAGGATCTAGACAGTTTGGAGGAGTGGTCCAGGAAATGGCTGATGGAATTCAATGTGGGCAAATGCGAGGTCTTGCACTTTGGGAAAAAGAATAGAAGCATGGATTACTTTCTAAACGGTGAGAAAATTCGTAAAGCCAAAGTATAGAGGGATCTGGGAGTGCTAGTTGAGGATTCTCTAAAGGTAAACATGCAGGTTGAGTCCGTGATTAAGAAAGCGAATGCAATGTTGTCAATTATCTCAAGAGGGTTGGAATATAAAAGCACTGTTGTGCTACTGAGACTTTATAAAGCTCTGGTTAGGCCCCCGTTTGGAGTACTGTGTCCAGTTTTGGTCCCCACACCTCAGGAAGGACATACTGGCACTGGAGCGTGTCCAGTGGAGATTCACACGGATGATCCCTGGAATGGTAGGTCGAACATATGAGAAACGGCTGAGGATCCTGGGATTATATTCATTGGAGTTTAGAAGATTAAGGGGAGATCTAATAGAAGCTTACAAGATAATACATGGCTTGGAGAGGGTGGACGCTAGGAAATTGTTTCCGTTAGGCGAGGAGATTAGGACCCGTGGACTCAGCCTTCGAATTAGAGGGGGTAAATTCAGAACAGAAATGCGGAGACATTTCTTCAGCCAGAGAGTGGTGGGCCTGTGGAATTCATTGCCACAGAGTGCAGTGGAGGCTGGGACGCTAAATGTCTTCAAGGCAGAAATTGATAAATTCTTGATGTCACAAGGAATTAAGGGCTACGGGGAGAATGCGGGTAAGTGGAGTTGAAATGCTCACCAGCCATGATTGAATGGCGGAGTGGACTCGATGGGCCGAATGGCCTTACTTCCGCTCCTATGTCTTATGGTCTTATTCATATTCATTGTATCTTATTCCCTTCAAATAGAATATGCCTAGTTAGTTCAGATGCAACCTCTTGCCTGCATGTCCTCCATTGTTTTTGTCATTTCTTGACTATGCCATTGCTATTTCCAATCGATCCCTGCAGCCTAGATCTGTTCTTAAATCACTGAACTTAAACTTTCTTCAGTTGCGTATTCACACACTCAATGTTTCTGTTCTCCTTTCATAACCATGCTGAATTAACTTGCATTATCATCCCACTGAAGTGAATCATGTTCCACTGTACCACACTCCACTTGCCAAATTCATTACCCAGCAGCAGACACAATTTCCCTTCCTTCTTTGTTGGACTGGAGACATACTGACCAAAGACGTTCTCAATATCAAAAATTGCACTCCTTCCCTGTATTTAGTATTACGCTCACCAGTCATTTTTGACATTTGCTGACAAATTTACTCAACCAACTCCTCATTTTCTGGAGCCCCATTAAAAGCTCAAACAATAACAGTTCTTAGTCTGCTCCTGAACTCAAGTTGAATAGATTGAGTCCTAGAACTAATATAGTTCACATTCACAGCACAAAAACAAGCCAGTATTTATGAAATTAGGAATTGGCCAAATAGTGCCCTTGAGCCAAAATCATAACCTGATCAAAGTTTGTGAGAAGATTTGTAGCTCGGGTGCTCGTTGTTGTGGTTCTGTTCGCCGAGCTGGGAATTTGTGTTGCAGACGTTTCGTCCTGTCAAGGTGACATCCTCAGTGCTTGGGAGCCTCCTGTGAAGCGCTTCTCTGATGTTTCCTCCGGCATTTAGAGTGGTTTGTCTCTGCTGCTTCCGGTTGTCAGTTCCAGCTGTCCGCTGCAGTGGCCGGTATATTGGGTCCAGGTTGATGTGTTTGTTGATGGAGTTTGTGGATGAGTGCCATGCCTCTAGGAATTCCCTGGCTGTTCTTTGTTTGGCTTGCCCCATAATAGTAGTGTTGTCCCAGTCAAACTCATGTTGTTGGTCATCTGCGTGTGCGGCTACTAAGGATAGCTGGTCGTGTCGTTTCGTGGCTAGTTGGTGTTCATGGATACGGATCGTTAGCTGTCTTCCTGTTTGTCCTATGTAGTGTTTTGTGCAGTCCTTGCATGGGATTTTGTACACTACGTTGTTTTTGCTCATGCTGGGTATCGGGTCCTTTGTCCTGGCGAGTTATTGTCTGAGAGTGGCTGTTGGTTTGTGTGCTGTTATGAGTCCTAGTGGTCGTAGTAGTCTGGCTGTCAGTTCAGAAATGTTCTTGATGTATGGTAACCTGATGCCATGACGCCAAGTTCTAGATTTCTCAGCCAGGGGAGACAATCACTACATACCTTACCCTTTCAAGCCAACAAAACAAAAAATCCAATTTTCAATGAAGGCATCTTTCATTCCTCTACATTTTACAGAAAATGTAGGCCCATTATATCCAATCTCCAATTAGAGCAACCAGTTTACCTCAGAAATCAGTTTAATGAAATTGGTTGAGCCCCCTCAAACGCAAGCAAATCCTTCTTTATGTAAGGAAACCAAAATGGCACAAAAGCCCAAAGATGACCTTACCAAGTCTTGTTACTCCAGTATTCCAAACTCCTTACAATGAAAACTAGCATACTATTTGCCTTGCTACTTGTTCACTGCACCTGCATGGCAATTTTATGTATCAATATTACTTTAGAGAAATGAGAAATATAATATCTCAATGAATATAAAAATTTACAACTACCCTCCCTATTCTTAAGAGTTGCAAAAGAGAAGAATGTACCATTAGCAGTGTTAAGGCATATCAAAGTATAATGCAGGAGCACTATTTCATATACAGGCATGGAATCTTTACAACAAGAAACTTTTCGGCCCATTGTGTCCATGCTGGTCATCAGAAGTCTACTTATTCTAATTCCATTTTCCATCTCTTGGCCCATTGCCTTGTATGCTATGGTATTCCAAGTGCTTATCTAAATACTTCTGAAATATTTTGAGGGTTCCCGCCTCTACTACTGCTGCAGATAGTGAATTCCAGATACGCACAATCTTCGGTGAATTTTGTTCCCCTCAAATCCACTTTAAACTTTCTGTTCCTTCCCTTAAAACTGTTTCCCCCATTACTGACCCCTCTACCAAGAGGAAAAGTTTTCCTACCTAGAGAAAATTCCTACGGTCCTACTGTTCAATATGTACTCCCTTGCCTTGATAGGCCTCCCAAATGTAGCATTAAATTCTATTTGCCAATGTTCAGCCCATCTGACAGCCCACCTATATTTTCCTGTAGTCTAAGGCTTCCTCCTCATTAATTATCACACCAACAACTTTTGTATCATCTGCAAACTTACTGATCATACCTCTCACATTCGTGTCTGGATCACTGACGTACAGATCAAACAGCAAAGGACTCAGTACGAAATCCTGTGGGATGCCATTGGACACAAGCTTCCAATCACAAAAACACTCTGACTGTCAACCTTTGCCCCTGTCACCAAGCCAGTTTTGGATCCAATTGAACAAATTGCCTTGGATCCCACGGCCTCTTAATTTCTTAGCAGCCTAACATGCAAGACCTTCTTACCACCCTGTCATGCAAAACCTTATCAAAAGACTTACTGAAATCCATACAGACTACATCATCTGCATATACTCACCTCCTCAAAAAAGTCCAATCAAATTTGTTAGACATGGTCTCCCCTAACAGAGCTATGTTGACTGTCCTTGATTAATCCTTGTTGCTCCAAGTGGAGATTAATTTTGTCCCTTGGAATTTTCTTTCCAATAGTTTCCCTACCGCAGATGATAGGCTCGCTGGCCTGTTGTTTCTGGTTTATCGCTACCTACTCTTCTTGAATAATGGTGCCACATTAGCTATTCTAATGATTTATCCACTTTCAAATCTGCCACCTGCTAATTTGTTCAAGCAGATCACAATCCCACTCCCTAATTGCTTGACCTAACTCATCTTTCTTGATTGTGAATTCAGATGCAAACTACTCATTTAAGACCTTAGCTATGACCTTTGCTTCCATGCACAGACTGCCACTTCAGTCCCTACTCTTTTCCTGGTTATTCTCTTACCCCAATGTACTTAGAAGCCAGCTTTAGATTGTCCTTAATGTTAACTGCCACTGTTTTCTTTTGTGCCCCTTCATTGTTCTCCTACTTTATTTAAGCAAACCCCTACGCTTTCCATACTTGTCTTGGGACATCTGCAGTTTTTAGCCTTTGATATCGACCATAGCTTTCTTTTCTGTTTCTTACCCAATCCTATACATTCCTTGACATCCAGGATTCTCTGGATTTGTTGATGCATCTTTCATCTTTATGGAAAGATGGTGGCCCTGCACACTATTACTTTTTTCAACACCTCCCACTGCTCTGATATGGATTTTCTTCTAAGTAGCTGCTCCAAGTCCAGTCTGGTCATATCCTGATGTTAAAATCGGCCTTCCCGCAATGGACTCCGGCTTTAAGACATGGGAGAATAAGGGAATTCTATGTTTGAGAGATTTATTCGAGGGAGAGGTTCTGATGTCATTTAGTCAGTTAAGTCAGAAATATGGATTGTCCGTAAGGGACCTTTGTCGATTCTTCCAGATAAGAGACTATATACAGAGGAAGGCCACACTCTTGGCCCAGAGTTATAAATCAGACGCAGAGAAAAGAATACTCCAGTGTGCGGGTACTCTCACGGAGTACTTTATATCATTTACAGAAAGGTTGTGCCCTGGGGGATATGGAAGGACTTTGTAAGACGTGGAACCGAGAGTTAGGTGAGGACATTTTACCGGAGGTATGGGAAGACTTCTGGGGGAATGTAAGGAAAATTTAAGTAACAGAGCGCAGACTATGCAATTGAAGATCTTACACAGGGCTCATTTGGCACCAGAGAAGCTAGCTAAGTTTAAGAGATGAGCGTCATCAGGATGTCCCAAGTGTCGAATTAATATGGGCACATTGTTATTGTTTATGTTGTAAGATCCAAAGATATTGGAGTGCGATAGTAAGGGAACTAAAGGACATCCTGGGGATTGAAATTAACATGAATCCAGTAATTCTTCTTTTGGGGTTGCCAAATTTGCCTTCTCTGGGGGAACATGGGAAAAGACTGTGTAACATCCTTACCCATTGCACGAGGAAAAACATTCTACTGGATTGGACATCAGAAAAATCACCAGGTCTTATGGGGTGGCGTAGGCTGGTGACGGAGCATCTCCCCCAAGATTACCTCACAAATATGGTGCACCACAAAACAGAACAGTTTTATAGGCTGTGGTGGCCCTTTTTAAATTATATTGACGCTGACTTATCAGCAATATTAATCAGGGCCGTGTATATCTGTGGGAATCATTGTGGGTGCCCATGGGGCCCCGGGAGGAGACTGGAAGGAAAATAATATGGGTACTGTAGATGGCAGTCCCAGGGATGGGAGCCTCAGTGTGACGAGTAAAATAAAGTAGTGAGATATTATTTAAGTTATTTGAATGTAGTTTAAGCTAGAATTTATTTAATATGTTTGTAGTTTAGTTTTAGTTAAGTAGATATGTTTGTTTTGGTAGAATAGTGGGTTGTTTATTAACAATGGTCCTATGCTATGGCCTTATTTTTTGTACTACCATTTTTTCTGTTTTGATGGTGTTATTCTTTTTCTTCATATATAAATGTTTTGTAAAAGATTTAAAAAGCTTTTCAATAAAAACTTATATTAAAAAAAAATCCTTCCCTCAATTCAGAACCTTTATTTACCATCCAACTTGTTCCATAATTACCTAAAACCTTACTGAATTATTGCCACTATCACCAAAATGCTCCCCCATTGCTACACCTACCACTTGCTTGGAAGGTTCCCAGAAATTTGGTTCAGCACTGACCCTTCTGATGTAGGGCTTCATACGTGCTGGTTTAAAACAATCTCCTGGACACTCAAAATGAATTCTGCCCCTCTAAGCCTTTCACATTTTGTACATTCCAGTTAATATTAGCCAAGCTGAAATCCCCTTCTATTATTACCATATTATTTTTCACTTCACTGAGATCTGCCTCCACACCCATTTTTTCTATTCCTCCCTGACTGTTTGTCACGGGGAGAACGTGCAAACTCCACACAGTCAGTCGCCTGAGTCGGGAATTATTACCATATTATTTTTCACTTCACTGAGATCTGCCTCCACACCCATTTTTTCTATTCCTCCCTGACTGTTTGTCTATAGTACACCCACAGAAAAGTGATTGCCCCCTTTTTGCGCTACCCATATGGTCCCATTTGAAGAACATTTTAAGATAACATCTCTCCTTATTGCAATACAACACAACTTCTTTAACATATACCCCATCCCACAGAAAGATTCTACACACTCTAATATTGAGCCGACAGTCCTGCCATTTCCCTCATTAAATAGTGTATTACAGAACTTATCCCTTACTGAAAATTAGAAAAACAGTGTTCGCCACCATCTACTTATCCCTTAGCTTTTGAAATTTGCTGTATATTTATTACTTACCTTGTTTTTGGCAATTTAGATCCTGCTCTTTGCTCTACATTCTGCTTGCTGTGAGTGGTCAACATTTTGCACTACTTAGTTCCTTTTAAAACAGATGCGTGGTCACATATATGGTCACCTTAAAAGCAATGTTGTATTTGCAAGATTTGCATGTCCCTTGCATGATACACTCTTGTTTACTGTATGATTCCAAACTGTCACTTCATAGCTGTTTGACTTCGAACACTGTCACACTTTATAGCTGTTCGACAGTATGATTTGCTGTGGCCATAGTTAAAACATCCCTTCAGTCTATATTCTTTTAACAAAATGTAGTTGAAATGGTAATCTCTCTTACTGGAGGGTGAAGATATTATGATTTAACTAAAGTGTTCATGTAAAACATCCACAAGTTTTCACATATTACTTTTACGTCAAGCATAAGTACTAGTACCTTGACTTTTGCAGCATCTACTGAAACAATCTGGGCTCTTAACCAGGAATCCTCCTCAGCACTAACAGCCACAAGTTGTCCAGTACTTTGTGAATTCATTGGTATCAGCTCACCAGTGTAAGTGTAGTACTCTTTCATTGCATCTTCCATTTGTTCAAGAGCACCAGAATATTCTGGCCCAATGTATCTGCAAGGGCAAGGTAAATATATTTAGGTGTCAAAATATTTTAGCATTTTCCTTCAATATTAATTTCTTTGTTAAAACATTACTTCCAAAGCAGCTTTAAAAAATTTCAATATGGCTTGAATAATGAAGGAGTTTTACAAAATGTTTTGTAACAAATGCATGACAGTGGTGAATGTACCTAACGTTGAGTCTCAAATTGCGATGGTTTTTACATGACTTCCATAATTCTTATGCTCAGATTTAACATGTTATTGTTGAGGAACAAAATGCTTTTGATATCGAATATCAGTTTTAAGAACATCCACATGAGCACCACGTAATTTTTATTCCTGATGAAGGGCTTTTGCCCGAAACGTCGATTTTGCCTGTCCTCGGATGCTGCCTGAATTGCTGTGCTCTTCCAGCACCACTGATCCAGCACCACGTAATGCAGTCAATTCAAAGTTGTCCATATCCTGCTGCAATTTGCTATAACCATGCTACCAGATTAAGAACTTCATATTTCCCTCTCATTAGGAGTCTTTATTGCTTATCTGAAAATAATATCAGTTACAGTCATAGATCCACATGCAGTAAATATTGCTATGCTCAATTCAAATCCCAGCAAAGGGAATTTCATGTCCCATCTGGAGATGAGAGGGATTAGTTTGTTAACCCACTATAGTAATGAGGGCCAGGAAAAAGGAGTGAGTTTAGACCCATTTTGAGAAATTTTAATGTTAATTCAGTTTAGTATTTAAAATTACTTGATTCTTCCCACACTGTGGAATATCAGTGAAGTAGTACTGGATAGTGCTTTGAACAAAATGATGGATTGCTAATGGCATCAAGGGAAATGGAGAAGTGTGCTGGGATATAGTGTTGAAGTCGATGACCAGCAGACTTGAGGGGCTGAATGGTTCATTCCTGCTCAACATTCCTATACATGAATGGACATCAGATCAGCAGTCTGACAAAGCAGTGGAGGGTCAATGCATGTGATTGAGAAACAGTCTTTTTTCCATTTTTATTGTCATTTATTGGGATCTTAGTCTACACAAAATGATTTAATAAGCCATAGATGGACCCCTTCTTGCTCAGTTTTTATTTTACAATGTAATATATTTTATTTATATATTTTGAGCTGTTTCTTTGAATTTTTCACATTATTCATCGACTCCACATCTTTTAGCCTATTTACCCAATCAACCATGGTCAGTTGTTCCCTCATCCCATGTATCTGTCTTTTAAGGTTTGCAAGATCGGAGTAGGTCATTTTCAAATCGGACTAGGTCAATATTTCTAAAGCCCTGAAGAAGGGCTTATGCCTGAAATGTCGATTCTCCTGTTCCTTGGATGCTGGCTGACCTGCTGCGCTTTTCCAGCAACACATTTTCAGCGCAATTTCAAATTTATTATGGAATTCAATTCTACTATGATCACCATTTACCAGATCGTTTGTCATGATATTACTAATTAACCCTGTTTCATTGGACAAAAGTAGATCAAGTATCTTTATTCTTATTCGATTCTACAAAATATTGTGTTAGGAAAATATCACAAAAGTATTCTATAAATCCATCTTCCAGGCTACTTTTGCCAACTTGGTTTCCCTGGTCTATATTAAGATAAATGAGGCCCTCCAAAACTATTACATTACTTTGGTTTCATGTTCCTATAATTTCATATAAATTGTTCTGTCCAATACCATAACTTACATTGGTGATTGGCAGGGGGGGGGGGGGGGGCACGGGAAAATAAACTATTCCCCTGAAGGGTTTTCTACCCCTTGCTGTTCCTAGTCGACATCCACGTAATTTCCTACTTCCTGACTTCAAAACCAGAAACCCTTCCTCAATCAGGTCCTTATATCAACCTTCTTCATTAAGGTTATCCTTTTCCACTCTGGCTTTCTATTTGATACTCTGGAATATGTATTTCCCAATTTGGTCACCTTGTACTCTTGTCTGTCAGGATGGTTAGACCTAAACAAACCTATTTTCTCAATTTGTATCACAAGTTCATCGATTTTGGGGAAATGCTCAGTGCATTCAGATAAAGTGAGTTGAATTTTATTTAGTTAGTAATCCTTGCATGAACCTTCCTCTGAGGCACTGTTACCGTTAAATTTGGTCTTTGCCTGCACCACTCAATTTGTCCATATCAACACTGACATACTTATTCTTCCTTTCCCACAACTTTCCAGTTTTATTGATGCACTGATACAACCAGGTCTGAAGTAAGGTTCCCCAATTTCACATGGCTTCAGATGGGGGGTGAACTTGCTGCCATTCAGTATTCACCAACCATGCAATAAGGTTAATTAAAAAGGATTCCCTCCCTTGTAACCAAAAGAATTTATGCTTTGAATAGGGCCAAATTATCCAAGCTTGTATAAGCTAACAAAAGAATGAATTTATTAGTTAGAAATACAAGAAGAAAGATCAATAATAAGAAGTCAGTCTAAAGTTTAAACACGAAACTCTTTTGTCCTGTTTTATAATAGGCCTGCTGGCTAGCTTCGAGCACTCAGAGGAAAATGATAATTTAACCGGAATGACGAGTGAATATTCCTTTAACTGTGGCTTTCACAACACATTAACACTTCACTAGCACGCAAAAAGTAGTTCAGCCCACATGCACACACAGACCAGGGTTGAAAATTGCTTTGAACCCCTATTTATTGTCTATTTTTGAATGGATGAAACACCTACATGTCTTTCACCCAGACTGTTATATTTTTGCCATCATGTCCACAATCAGAGATATCACAGGAGGTTACAATTCCATTTACAGTATGTTGCTCTCTTCAAAGCCACCTTGAAACTGTTAGGTGTGAAATTGCAGGCATCATCTCTGGACAATTACTGAAATTACATTTGAAATAGTCTTTTGGCTGGACCTATTCTTTTTAAAAAAGACACACATACTGCATAAAATTTAAATACATCCAATGGTGATCTAGGGTTATGATCCAGGGTCATGGTTGTAGTGATTGTAATGAGGTCAGCCAGGTGGACCTCAGAATATGATTTCCCTGATTGAGGCTGTTAATTTGGTAAAATCAGGGACCCTTGGCTGACATATATAAGTAGGAGTGTCAGAGGTTCTGTTCACTCTAAGAGCTGGCACTAAGGAAGCTGAATCAACGTCAAGAACTCTCCATGTGTAAATAAAGAGCAATTTAGTGACAGGATACCAGCCTCTGTGGAGTTACTTCAATGTCAACACATTTTGTTTGCTCTGTTCTTCCTTCCATATTGATTCCTGGCATATGTATCGCTACCCTAAAGTATTGCTTAGCCCATCGTCATTAACTTACTAATTTTCTCTCAGAGTCAGTCAAACAACTCATTCATGCCGACCAGGTTACCCAAACTAAACTAGCCCTATAAGCTTGAATTTGGCCCATATCTGTCGAAACCTTTCCTATTCACATACTTGTCCACATATTTTTTTAAATGTTGTTTGTAACTGTATCTACATCTGCCACTTCCTCTGCCAGTCCTCCTCCAACCCTGTCACCTCCTCAACAACTGGCTAGTCATTAAGTGTTAACTATGTTAATGTTGATGTTAACTATTGTTAGCTAATGTTAACTAATACCTTATTACTTTATTTTTTCTACATATTCTATGAAGGTCATTTTAACTTGGTTTCTTTTACTACTTTGTACCTCAGTTTTTTGTATGTGAATACCTTTGTATCCAAGAAGGCCTGATGTGGCAACAACACGTGACAACAAAAACTAAATGTAAATCTAATCATCATTTAAAACTCTAATTTCAGTCATTGTTAGGAGATTCATCAGGATACTGGTTTCAGTGAAGTTCATGTGAAGACCAACAGTGCGGCTCCTTCTTTCCCCAATACTGGGACCGATGCCCCATATACTGAAATCGGTTTTCCCAAAACCCGTCTCCGATCTACACATTCATCCCACAAGTTTTACTGGATTGGGATCGAGAAAGAAAGGGAAGAGCACATAGTGCAATAGGAAAGCTTTTTTTCTGGATAAAGGAAAGTGAAGCAAAATATATCTTTTAGTATTAGATTGTGGGATGGGGAGTTGGGTTAAAGGAGAAAAATACATTTCAAAACCTTTTCCATATGGCAGATTAATAACACTGCAACATAGAGATTACAAAATAGTCAAAACAATATTAATGTTGATGCAACGTGTTTATGTCCCCATTTATGACAGCACAGTTTATTTTGAATGGATTAACACCTCCACTATATAGATAAGGAATGACATACAAATCTGTAGCATTCATCCAATAACATCAGAAACATCTGGCACATTGCTCGAAATGATTCATGTTACAACACTGAATGAGTATTTCTATTTCAGCCATATTCGTGTCCTTCCGCCCATCAAATTAACGAATTCAGTACCCTCCACACATGGAGCTCTTCCACTGTCTCCGCCCCCATGCCTTCTGCAACAAAAACTCCTAATCTCCCTCCGATGACCCCTTCTCCTGCCTCTAACCTTCCCTAACCACCAGGTCACCGCGCCCCTCTACCAGCCTTGTACCCGCCCGAGACCTCTTCATTGCTGACTGCCAATGTGACATAAGCCGCCTCAATCTCTCCATCCCCCTCACCCACTCCAACTTCACCCCGCTTGGAATGTGCAGCACTCCACTCTCTCCTCACCAACCACAGGTTTACCATCAAACCTACTGAAGAAGGTGGGGCGGTAGTATTTTGAACTGACCTCCTTGTCACACAGGCCAAACGCCAACTCTCCGACTCCATGTCCTACCTCCCCCCTTGACCACAACTCCACCGTGACCCCATCAGGCCAAAATCACTTACACTGTCCATGCCCTGATTGCCTCCAGTCTCCTCTCCACTGCCTCCAGTCTCAGAGTACCTCCAGCCTCGCGCTGTCCGGTTCTACCTGCTCCCCAGGATCCACAAGCCCAACTACCCCAGCCGACCCATTGTCTCCGCATGCTCCTGCCCCACTGGACTACCTTGTCCCACCACGACTCCATCCTCCCTCCGGTGGTTGAGGCACTTTCCACCGACATATGCAACACCAACCACGCCCTCCACCTCTTCGTAACTTCCTCCGTCTCGCTGAACTAATCCTCACCATTAATAGCTTTGCCTTTAAGTCCTCCCATTTCCTCCAAGTCCAGGGGGGTGGTCATGGTCACTCAGATGGGTCCCAGCTATGCCTGCCTCTTTATTGGCTACAAAGAACAATCCCTCCTCAGTATTTACACAGGCACTACGCCCCAACACTTCTGCCGTTACATCGATGACTGCATCGTTGCAGTGTCCTGCACCCACAGGCTGAACTGGAGTAGTTCATCGAATTCACAACTGCCACCCTACCCTCAAATTCACTTGGTCTATCTTGGACACCTCCTTCCCCTTTCTTGATCTCCATTTCCATCTCCAGCAACAATCTGCAGACAAACGTTTACTATAAACCCACAGACTCTCAACTATCTGGACTAAACCTCCTCCCACCCAGTATCTTGCAAGAACTCCATCCCATTCTCCCAATTTCTCCACCTCCATCGCATCTGCTTGGACAAGGAGACATTACACTCCTAAGCAGCCTGGATGTCCACCTATTTTGAACAATATGCTTTTCCCCACTCTGTCATCCAGACACCCCTCCACTGCACCACCTCCATTCCTTGTTCTATTGTTCGAACCACCCCCACCTCTAAACACAATAAAGATAGGGTCTCCATTATCCTCACCTACCACCTCACCAGTCTCTGCATCTAATGCATCATCCTTAAACACTTCCGCCAACTCCAACTAGACCCCATCACAAAGAACATCTTCCCCTCCCCATCTCTTGCTGCCTTCCATAAGGACTGTTCCCTTTGCCAAACCTTGGTTCATGCCATTCTCCCACCAAATCCCACCCTCCCCTATCCCCCAAACCCCCATGTACCTTCCCCAGCAAAAGAAAAAGATGCAAAACCTACTGGCACACCACCCCCCTCACTTCCATCCAGGGATGCAAACAGCCCTTCTTAGTGAGAGAGCGCTTCACCTGTCTCTCCTCCAACCTAGTTTACTGTATCAGGTGCTCCCAATATGGTCTCCTCTACATCGGGGAGACCAAACGCAAACTGAGGGAATGTTGCTCCCACTACCTGTATTCATCTATTCCCCACCTCACCACCATTCCCCCAACCCACTTTATCTGCAGCTCCTCTCACACCCACCCCCAATCCTGAAGGGTTACATCAGAGACGTTGACTTCTTCACCTCCTGATGCTGCCTGTTTGCTGTGTTCTTCCAGCCCCTTGCTTGTCTACCTCTATTTCAACCATAGCAGGACTATCTATGTGAAATTCATAATCTGGTCTCAGCCAATGAGCAAAGTTACAGGAGGTCAACTGTGTACTAAAAATATAAAATTGACTGCTTAAGTGGAAAGAGCTTACCTAGGGCCAACTGTGTTGCTTTTATTTGGAAATAAAATAACTGGCGAGATAACAAATGGAATAAACTATAATATTGGCAAATATCAAAATTACAACAGACGCTTAAACATGTTGCATACCTAATGGCTTGATTGAAACTTGGCAGATTCTTTCATGCGAAGAGCAATTGTGTTCTCCTTACATTTAACTAGAAAATTAGATTATGAGACAGGCTCACCTGATAACAGCTTCAGAGGTGTTGTGAAGTTCAACAACCAACACGGACGGGAATTGCTCTGCAGGGATGCTGAGTGGGGAAGGCAAAGATTGCATCGAACAACTTTCTTTAAGTTCACTCGTAACCACAGTCACCTCATTTTCAGTTAATGCCAGATGTTCAGGATCACTACAGGTTTTGTGAGACTGAAGTCCTAGATCACACTGTTCCTCACTGATGACCTCTTTCAGTTCAGGTTTCACCAAAGCAGTGGGAGTCACCAATACTGGAGGGAGTGTCTCTTTAGGTTTATCATTTTGCTCATTGGTGGTTTTAACCATTTTTGCATAAAGAATTGCCTTTTTGCGATCGCCGGACACTGCATAATCCACGGTGCAAATGTCAGATAAGCAGTCAAGATCATTTAAAATATTCTGAGGAAACTGCATTTTGTATGTCTCTTCAAACAATTTTGGAAGTGCGTTGGCCCAAAGTCCACTGCTGTACTTCTGTAATAGCTTAATGACTTTTTGTTTCACCTCAAAATCCTTTGGAACTAAGCTTTTAGGTGCAACTAGTTTCCCTCCTTGAGCTGCACTTTTTTTAGAAACTGATATATCCGTTTTTTTATCAGCTGACTTTGGATGAAAACTTGACTTCTTTTGCTGTTGGCCACTCTTTGCAGGGTAAAGCAGCAATTCTGCCAAACCACTAGATGCTGACTTTTCAACCTAGATAAAGTAGTGAGAATAACACAAGTTTAGTACAATACAAAGCTGTCCATCTACAGGCACTTATTTTACTAAGAAAAAATAATTGAGTGTAAACAACTGTCCAAAAAATGAAAACTGCGCTTGTCAAATCAGGTAATACATAAGTGTTTTAAAAAAAAAATCAGATAATCCTGGGACTAAGTAGATCAGTCAGCATCCAAAAAACATTAAATGTTTTGTGTTCAGAAACTGTGTCTAAACTTCCAGTGATACTAACCAGTGTACCACTGGGCTTAAGTGAAAGAACAATGTGATTGTATCTACTTTCTCGTCCTCCAAAATGCCAATATTGAAGGCACTATTACTTGGCAAAATTTATCTTGAGAGGATCCCCAATCATTTGGTAATTAAGTGCATCATATGCTATTGTTATGAGCTAGATCAAGGTCACAATCCTCCCTTATGAGCTTTAAGTTGTTGTAGGATTACAAAGGAAAAGGTTGCCATGGCACGACGATAGGATGTACCAACTCATTTTTATATAGGACCAAAATACTGCACCCCTCAAAAGGTTTGCCGCACCTATAATTTGACACTGATTTGTTCAAATATAAAAGCATTTGAATTGCTCACTTTTAAAGTAATATATGAATTACAAACTATCCACCACAAAGAAAATAATTCAGTTGGTCAAACGTTATCCAACTGTTTCAGTAACCATGTTGCCATTCAGACTTGAAGTCAACATTGATTTAAATAATTCCAGATTATGCCTCATAAACAGAGGCTTGTCCCCCCTCTGCAGTGCAAGCAGGAGGCTTCACATATTATTTCCTAGCTGTTTTAAACAGTGCATAAACAGTGTCCCTTTACAGATGTCTTAGGCCAGCCTCAAGTTTTCTTGTTTTTTTCTTGGTTGAAACAGAGTCAGACACCCTTGTGTCCCCTCTCGATGAGAAATACCACCAGAACACCAACTGACATTAAAATTTCTAGGTTAGCTCTAACGGTTTTGTGATCTGAACACCTAAGGATATGGGCTCCAGGTTTGATATAATGGTCTGTGCAAAGTAAATCAAATCTCATCTAAAGCAGCAATGGAATCAGTACAAGTGGGCTCCCAGCCTATAGAAGGAGTTAGAGTATTCAACAAAGTTATGCATTCCAGGACCATCACCTAAGAAACCTGATGAAATAACTTTTTATGGTTACATAATAAATAGATCCTCATTCCTAAGAGCCTACAGATATTTAGACTCTCAACAAAATTGCTGGAAACCATTGGAGTGAATGGGAAATTTCCAACTCTAATAATTGAAACTATCTTTGATGGCCAAGAAACCAATTAATTGCATTAACAACTGTGACTTATTTGCAAAGGTTAGTGCGCATACTGACAAAAAACATAATGAGGATTCCATGAAAATTGTTCAAGTGTTATACAGGATGAACAGGTGAATATTTGCAGACGAAGCATTAATGCTGCAAAGTCTCTTTCCGAGAAACAAATGTTTGCTGTTTAAAGGAAAGTACTTTTTCAAACCTAGAGTATCAGAGGCCTTCGATTCCCTGCTTTGAAATGCCCTTGCCTATCATTATGGTAGCTCCATCATAACAGGTTTGCAGCAGGTTAAGGCAGTAACACATCATCACCCGCTCAGGAAAACTATAGATCAGCAATAAACACAGCTGGATGAAAATCCTGGAACTCCCTTAATAGCACTGTCGGTGGGCTAACCCACTCCCTCCTCTAAACCATGGACTGCAACATTTCATGGCAGCAGCACATGTCCCTTCAAAAGGTGGTGATCTCGGATGAGTAATGATGTCTTGCCTAGCCAGCAATGTCAACATCCCTTGAACAAAAAATGAGAACAACAAACACAGGACATCATATTTCAAATGATGGCTACTGGTATATCACCCAATATGCAATCATAATATTTTCTGAATATAGCCCAGACCTTGAATTAACGAGTCCATAATCTAAGTGCAAGGGTGGATATTTTTCCAAGATGATGGTAAGCATGCAAAATGACGACAAATGTTGCACTGAAAATCAAGTGAAGAAAATTTATGATGTAGATATGATGCAAGATGTGAGATTTATTTACATTTTCATATTGTTCATTTATATTTTGGAGTTGAGCTAGTGAGTGTGGATTTTGGTATGTATGTCTGAAGGGGAATTAATCATTAAATTCTGAGCATTTCTGTAGGCATGATGATTTCTTCTCAAACACAATTATGGAGAGAGACTTTCTGACCAGTAATGGGGTTTTGTTTGCATTAGGAGTGTTCATTAGCAAATGAAGTAAACCACGTAGGACATGAGGCTTTCAGATAAAAGATTCAGGAATCGTTTTTTTTTTTAGCTTAGTGGATACACTACAGTTTGGAAGGTAGCTTTTTAATTTCAGTTTGGGGCAGTTTGAAGAAGCCTTGATGGAAGTTGGATGTGTAAAATAGTTCCTTTGTTCTTAAATTCACTCATGTAATGAAGGCATTACTATCTGGGCAAGCATTTACTACTATCCTTGAGAGGGTGACCTTGAGATGTCTTATTGAGCCGCTGCAGTCTCTGTGCTGTAGATAAACTCAATGCAGTTAGGGAGGGAACTCTAGGATTTTGATCCCAACAATAGTGAATTAAATGATGTATTTCAAAGTAAGAATGGTAACTGGCTCAGAGGGGAACTTGCAGGTGTTGGTGTCTCCATGTAACTGCTACTCTTGTCCTAGATGAAGAAAGGTGCTAAGGACTCTTGGTGAAATTCTGCAGTGCATTTTGTTAGCAGTACACACTGCTGCTGCTGAGTGTTAGCGATGGAGGAAATGAGTATTTCTGGATGTGGTGCCAAGCAAATGGACTACTTTATCCTCGATGGTGCCAAGCTTTTTGAGAGATGTTAGAGCATTCTATTATTCTCCTGGCTTATGTTCAGGCTTGGGGAGTTATGTGCTGCTGGATTACTGGCATCTAACAGCTCTTGTAACCACTGTAGTTACATGTCTAAATCCAGTTCACGTCTAATATCACCCAGGATGGTATAGTGGCGTATTCAGGGGGCAATGGTTAGATCGTCTCTTACTGGAGATGGTCATTGCCTACATTTGTGTCGTGCAAGGGTTACTTGCCACTTTATTGTCCAGGTCTTGGTGCATTTGGACATAGACTGTTCCAGTACTTGAGTTGTGAATGACGCTGAACAATGCACAGTTATTACATCCTCTTCTGATTTTCTGATGGAAGGAAGGTCATTAATTAAGTAGCTGGCAGTGGTAGGGCCTAGGACACTACCCTGCGGAACTCCTTGCAGAGATGACCCTGAACAGAGTTGACTGACTTCCAACAATCACAGCCATCTTCTCTTCTGTTAGGTATGACTCCACCCAAAAGCGAGACCACACCAACACCATTTCCCATTGACTCCTGCTTTGCTTGGACTCCTTGATGCCAAATTCCTTGGTCAAATGCATCCTTGATGTTAAAGGCAATCACTTTCATCTCACCTCTGGAGTTCAGCTCTTTGTCCATGCTTTAACTAAAGTGGCAAAGGGTCAGGAGCCAAGCGGTCCTTCTGAAACCAAATTTGGTGTCAGTGAGCAGGCTGTTGCTGAGCAGGTACCACTTCATAGCATTGTGATGACACCAATCATAATGTTATTATTAATAATAGTGTCAACTGATGGGACAGAATTGACCACGGTACATTGGTCCTGTTTTGTGTGTACAGGACATTGCTGGGAATTTTCTACATTGCCAGACCGATGCCAGTGTTGCAGCTATACAGGAACAGTTTTATTATGCAGACATATGGATGTTGGATCATCTAATCAGCAATTCTGGTTGAAGATTGTTGCAAGTGCTGCAGCCTTATCTTTTGCAATGATGTGCTGGGCATCCCCATCATTGAGGATGGGTACGTGTGTGGACCCTCCTCCTCCATTGAATTAATTGTCCACCACCATTCACGACTGGATGCAGCAGGACTACTGAGCTTAGATATGTTCTGTTTGTTGTAGAATTGTTTAGCTCTGTTTATCACTTGCTGCTTGTCACACAAGTCGTCCTGTTTCATACCTTTACCAGATTGACACCTCATTTCTAGCAAGGCCCGGTGCTGCTCATGGCATGCCCTCCTGTGCTTTCCATTGAACCAGTGTTGATGGTGATGGTTGAGTGGGGAGGTTGGAGATTGAGTTCAACTATGATTCTGCAGCTGCTGGTGCACAGCACTAGATGGATGCCCAATTTCAAATTACTAGACCTATGTGAAGGCTGTCCCAATTAGCATGATGACAGTGCCACAGCACACAATGCAACATATTCTCAATGTGAAGGCAGGACATCACCTCACAGCCCTTGTGGAGATAATGACTTTCACCATTACCGTCACTGACAGCAGGCAGATTGGTGAGGATGAGGTCGAGGTCAAATATGTTGTTGCCTTTTGTTGACTCCCTCACCACCTGCTGTAGATTCAGTCTAGCAGCAATGGCCTTTCAGACTCGACTGGCCTGATCAAGTTTTGTTGGTGAACACAAATTCCCCCACCCAGAGTACATTCTGCACCCTTGCCACACTCCATGCTTCAAGTGTTGCTTAACCTAGAGAAGTACTGATTCATTCGCTGAGCGAAGACTGTATGTGATAATCAGCAGGTTTCCTTTCCCATGCTTGGCCTGGCACCACGAGACTTCATGGGGTCAGGAATCAATGTTGAGGACTCCCAAAATAGTTCAATTCTCACTGCATACCACTGTTCTGCCACCTCTGCTGGATCAATCCGAGCAAAGGAAAGTAGTTTAGGACTGTTCAGAAAGAGAATACCTTAGTGTAAGGACTTCAGGTTAGAAATTCTAGATCAGAAGTGTTAATGGAAACACTGAAGGGGTTGTGTGAAGCTGAAAAAGTCAAAGCTTTATGATGGATCAAGAAAGAGACGATTAGATGCTTGAAGGGAGTGTGGAAGATAGAAGGGAATTATTTCTGGTTATGCAGTGCTGTAATGGGATTCTTTTGGCATTAATGGGATTGTATTTGTACTGCACGTTTTGAATTCTTTCAGATTGCGTTATAAGTAAATAGCTTGGTTTATTTTACTTATCTTCATTACTTGTGCATAATAAAGTTACTTTTATTATTAAAACCAGCATTTCATGCTTGTATTTCAATGAAAGACCTGATAATGTGTTGCTGGAAAAGTGCAGGTCAGGCAGCATCCAAGGAGCAGGCGAATCGACGTTTTGGGCATGAGCCCTTCTTCAGGCTCATGCCTGAATCATCAACTCTCCTGCTCCTTGGATGCTGCCTGACCTGCTGTGCTTTTCCAGCAACACATCATCACATTATCAGCTCTGATCTACAGCATCTGCAGTCCTCACTTTCACCTTTCAATGAAAGACCACCTTGTTAATAAATGAAATAAAAAAATCACAACATCAGGTATCAAGCCAGATTTCAGTCCGGACTCGGACTTATTCAGTCATAACATCAAGTGGTACCAAGTGGGAACAGCAGCCTCATTTTCCTTTGCATCAACTTCTCATTAGGTTTATTAATATAATACATCTGGTTACCATAGCAAATATGTAACAACATGCTTCTATATTGAAGCTGTATTCATTTTTCACTGCCTGAGCTTTAATCTGGAAAACTATACTGTGGGCAGCCCTGCTCATTTAAACTTGAGAGTAACAACTACTTCCCATGGTTAGACATGGATCTAAGTATTTGTTGCCCAACAGCTTTAACCTGGAGATCTTCCCTCTCTTTGAGCATTTATATAGAATAAGCTCAATTCTTTTGTTCTACATATATATCCCTTTCTCCCTTCAGACTGCTTTTCAGAGCAACTGATTAATATGATCACCTTATTAAACTGCATTCCAAAAATTTAGAATGTAACATCTAAACTGGTAAAACAAATTTAATCTACAAAATTCAAAATACCTGACTTCTCTGGATATAGATGCAAGAAGACAGGAGAGGATATGAATCAAGCCAAATTGAGCTGAGCGATGTTGAGTTGGATAATGCAGAAACATTGAGTGAATTGGAAGCACAACACAACAGGAGATAAAGCTTATTATGATGCAACAAAGGGCTAGATTATTCACGTCATTCATATCTAGAGGATAGAAAGCCTAGCCCATTGTATATAGGTAAATCATGCAGAGTATGGACTGATGCTGGAACCAAGTGAACTGATAAGAAATCAGACCAACACATGCGGGTCATGGATGTGTCAAAAAGGAGCTCCTGTTTTCAATGTAGATAACCAGTATAGGCCAATGAAGATAACATTTATTTTTCTATTCATGAAGCACCCATCAAATTCAAGCTCAACCTCAGACCCAGCTCCTGCTACTGAGCCAGCAAATGGCCTCAGGTGAGTTAGACTGGTTTCTGAGCCGCAGATCTACATACATTAACTCAAATCAATTTAATGTCCCATCCTCCTTGTAGGCACGGAGAATCATTACCTTATAGAACACTGCATTTTCTATAACCCAAGTGAAATGTTAAGGTCATCCAAAAGGTAGAAGTATCAGACAACTCTGTCCTCAGCACTGAAAAGAGAGCCACGAAATGATAAGACAGTTCAGAATGCGTTCTCGTAAAAAGTTGATGCAAGATTCCCTCAGGGACACAAGAACGTCAGTTGTGTTTTCGGTGTCTATACATGTTTAAATTTAAATGTTATTTTTCATTGTGTTTCCTTGGATGCCTGGCTGGGAAGGGTAGTGTTCATTGTCCGTGCCTTTGAGAAAGTAGGAGTAAGCCACCTTCTTGACTGGTTGGAGTCCATAATATGCATGGCCATCCCCAATGATTGATTGATTGATTGATTGATTGTTGTCATATGTACTAAGTACAGTGAAAAGCTTTGTTTTGTGAGCGGTACAGGCAGATCTAGCGAACAAGGACGTGTGCTTAGACAAAGCAAGGAATACAAGGATACAACTGCACAGGAGGTAACCAAAACAAGATCAGCATTAGATTTGAAATTCGAGAGGTCCATTCAGCAGTCTAATAACAGCAGGGAAGAAGCTGTTCTTCAAACTGTTGTGCAAGCTTCTGTTTCTTCTACCTGACGGAAGAGCTTAGAAGAGAGTATTACTGGGTGGGAGGGGTTTTTGATGATGCTGGCAGCCTTTCCGCAGCAATGAGAACTGTAGATGGAGTCCGTGGATGGGAGGTTGGCTTCCATAATGGTCTGGGTTGTGCACACAACTTTCTTCATTTCTTATGGTCTTGCATAGACCAGTTGCTGTACAAAGTTGCTATGTGCCCGAATAAATGCTTTCTATGGTGCATCTGTAGAAACTGGGGACGGTCCTTATGGACATGCCGAATTTCTTAAGCCACCTGAGGAAGAGGAGGCATTGTTGTGCCTTCCTGACCACTGCATGTGTAAAGTCCAGGACAAATTGTTGGTTATCATCACTCCTCAGAACTTGTCGCTCTCAACCCTCTCCACCTCAGCTCCATTGATGGAGATTTAGGCAGGTCCTCCTCCTTTACTCCTGCAATCAATGATCAGTTCTTTTGTTTTGCCAACACAGAGAAAACACTAGAACACTGAACATTCTATCCTCTTCCTGTATCCTAACTCATCATTATTTGATATCGGCCTACCACAATGGTGTCATCACCACACTCATAGATAGGGTTCATTCATACTGAATTTGGCTACATGGTTGTGGTTGTACAGACAGTATTGTAGAGGGCTTGAGTATACCTTCTTGCAGGGTGCCAGTATTGAGGATCAACCTGCTGTTAAATAGGGAATTGCAGATCCTTAACCCAGCAACTGTGAAGGCCAGGCAATATAGTTCCAAGTCAAGATAGCATGGGGCTAAGAAGGAACCTTCCAGGTAGTGTTGTCTTCTCATGCATCTGCTGCTCTTTGCCCTTCTAGGTGATGAGGGGTGATAGGTTTGGAAGGTGTCATCCAAGGAGCCTTGGTTAGCTGCTATAGTGCATTTTGTCGATGGCACACACTGCCATTAACGTGCACTGCCAATGTCGGGAACACCTATGGTGGTACTGAACAACAATCACGCATGTACTTTGTCTTAGATTGTGTTGAGAATCTTCAGTGTAAATGCATCTCCTTTCATCCAGTATTCCATTCTATTTCTGGCTGTGCCTTGGAGATACATGATGGATGGATAACAGTCAGTCACATCATGTGCAGAGTCATTCACTACAGAAATCACAACTTCTGATCTGCTCTTGTAGCTGTAGTATTTAAATGGCTGATTCAGTTCCATTACTGGTCAATGGTAACCTCTAGAATGATGATGATGCAGGATTCCGCACTGGTAATGTCATTGAAAATCAAGGGATCTGTTACATTCTCTCTGGCTCGAAATGGTCATTGCCTCACTTTTTAATTAGAAGTAACATTCAGGCCGTACATCAGCAAGATCATGAACATGGCCTACGTCTTGCTACATCACAGACACAAATCGTTTCAGTGTCTGAGGAGTTGCAAATGCTACTGAATGTGGGAGATTCTCACTGACTATTGCACAGTTCTTATCTTAGAATGGAGACGAAGTCCTTTATGAAGCAACTGAACATGGATAGGCCTAGGACGTGACACTGAAGAACACTGTCTCTTGTGATGCTGTGGTAGTGTCCCTACCTCTGATTCAGGCAGCCTGGGTTCATGCCACCATATATAGACACAGCGGTTCCTCCAGGGTAGAAATGCTGGGACTGAGATGGTTGACCTCAACAATGACAGCCATTTTTTTCACACATGATAGGACAAACATGAGTGAAGACTCCACCTTCTCACCCAAAATTATTATTGACTTGCATTTTGAAAATAATCACTGATGGCCATACTTGGGCAATTGCTGCTTTTATGTGAAGGACAATCACTCCTCCCTCAAGTGTCTGCAGTACAGTCACCCTTGTATAACCCAAACTTAACATTTTGAGTAAGTTATTGCTGTGCAAGTGCTACGTAATAGCACTGACAATTACAGATTTCATCACTTGTGTGAAGATTGAATATGGACTGGTGGGATAGTACTAGCATTGTAGTATTAGTGGAACAGCTTGGTAAGGTCAAAATGGGATGACAGTCAGCGGGGATTATAGCCTTTGCTTTGTCCAGTGCCTCAGCCATTTCTTCGTACTGTGGAATGAATCAAATAGTCTGAAAACTAACTGCAAAAACATCAGGAGAAAGGCGGATGAATCATCCACTCCTCATTTTGACTGAAGTTTGTTTCAAATGCTTCAGCCTTGCATGTTGCGCTAATTTGCTGGGCTTAACTGGCAATCAAGAAAATTGAGTTCACTCAGAGAAATAATGAACTGGTTTAGCTTGATGTATGTGTTACAAATTTTAGTCAAATAATCATAGTACAGAACCTGAGAATTGGTGAAATAATACACGTCAAAGCTTTTGGTCTTGCACTTATTCTTACCAATTGTCCTAATAAGGGAATTTTTTTTAAACCAATCATTGTTCCTAGATATCTCTCAAACTCCCCAACTCCCTGCCGTTTCTTTTTATTTCTCCTCATTGCTTCAACTTCTTCCTTCTTCTCAAGATTGATTATTAATGGGTACAGTTCGGTAGTGACTTTCTAGTAATTAGAATCATAGAATCCATACAGAGCAGAAGCAGGCCATTCAGCCCATTAAGTCTACGTGAACATTCGTAACAGCATCCCACCCTTCCACCCCACCCCACCCGATCCTTGTAAACCTGTATTTCTCACGGCTTATCCAACTAACCTGGTTATTATGGGCAATTTTGCGTGGCCAATCTACCTAACCTGCAAATCTTTGGACTATGGGAGGAAACCCACACAGATACATGAAAAATGTGCAAACTCCACACAGACAGTCACAGGAGACTGGATTCCAACCTGACTCCCTGGCACTGTGAGGCTGCAGTGCGAACCACTGAGCCACCGTATCACCCCAATAGGTTACTGTGACATTCCACGAGAATGGTGAAAATTACAGCTGACTGGAGTCTGACTCAATCCTCATGACATTCACGCAGAAGCATATCCAGATGTCATTCAACAGTTTTCACAGGAGGGGACACTGGTTGATGCTTTTCTTTCCCAATGCAAAACTAGGCACTCTCCAGTTAACTACTACACCACAGCTGATAGATAATTCAGCAGAGACATGGAAAACAATTTATATCATCTTTGTCTGAATGGTTCAAGCTATACATTAGATAAACCTACAAAACCATTGAGGAATTCTATTTCCATCCTGTGAGCTGTTTGTATTATACTTCATTTTCTCAAAATGAAATTGTCCACACAATTGTCTTATATCTTTATCACCAAACTTGGGGAAGAAAAACAAGCTCCAATCTACAAATATTCAAAATTCAAAAAAGCATCAACGTTGAGCTTCTGGACAACTGGGAGTATTGAAAATGGAAACTGTTTCCCTGCAGCAGAGACAAAGGTGGATCAATAAAAAACAATGAGACGACAAAATATAGTAAAGAAAGACTAGAAAGAAATCACAAATAAGAGTCCAGATAATTGTAATCTCATGTTCAAGCACAAAGCAGTACCAGTCAGATGCAATTAGCATGCTCTGTTTAAACTCAGATGCAGTAGCAGAATACAATTCCACCATTTAGGGCAAGGGCAGCTTAAAATTTCAGGTACAGTGAAACAATGCACCAAGCACCAATTTCTATTTTCACACATGACAAATGCAACAATAATGAACAAAAGCAAGAATTCAGTGAATCGGTTTTCTAAAATGTAAGGATAGGATGAACTGATCTGGTAAAAAAGGCATGGTTAATTTAATTTTTTATATGACTTCCATTTTTTTCTGCATTACACATTATAAACACAGTTTCAATCACTTGCAACACAATGCTTTGTGGAGAATTGCCTGTAAAACCTATGTCACAGGTGAGCATTATTTCAAGACAAACTCAGAATCTGTAAAGATATTCTAAGATACATCAGCAAAGTATATTAACACAAATGCCATCACCATTATCACTTATCAAATTAATATTTTAAATCAGCTCACCATACTTTGAAAATATGCAGCCATCTTTTTACAGATTTCATGCACTTTTAGCAATACTGTTTATTCTCAGCAGTACAGTGCAGGTTTTGTTCTAATTTATTGCCTTTAGACACTCTTGTCAATGATTGTGACGTTGCTTTTGCACACAGCTCACAATTAAGGGCAGAAGCAAAATTGCAATGCTTGCTAGAAAGCTGCTTGCATCAGTAAGGAAATATTAGTTTGTCAGTCTTAATGTAAGTGTTCCTTCAGTAGATACAAGTACAAAATAATTTGTGCATTGTCACTCTTAAAAGCATTCATAAAAGATGCCTCATCAAACAATGGAATAGGGAATTTGAACTGATGCTGAGGCCCAGCCTGTGGGGAGGGGGAGGGGGCACTTATAGCATTTTGAAAATTCAATGATTGACATAATCTATGAAAGCTTTGTGATTATTTTGCTCCAGTCTAAGTTTTATGGATGCAATACAGCACTGCTCAAATGTGACAAATAGAAAATAAAATGAGAGAATTATTCCCAATTAGCACAAAAACTCACCCTGACAGGTGGACTATGTACAGCAATTACTTTAAGACATTTAACTGAAGTGGAAATCCAACTGATTACACACAGATATAATGGGTGGACAGATAGTAAAGCACAAAAGAGATAAGTCCACTTGGGATAGGGACTTTCAGAGACATTACAAATATAATTAAGCTCAGGCAAGCTAAGTGGAACAGTACTAAAAGAAGCCACGCTGCAGTTTTTAAAATCACATGCAAACAAGCAAAGTATTTGCAAATGTAACTATATCTATGGCAAAAGATCAGCGTATAATACAATTAAAAGTAACCATCTCTCTCAGTAAGGCTGTTTATGGTTGAAATTACTGCGCCTCATCTAAATGGTTACATGCTAACTGAACATCTCTGGTAACCATAATCCTTCAGCTATGACTATAATGCCTTACAGCTATTTCTAATTACTGTCCATTTTGAAGACCAATCGTGATTTAGCAGACCATAGCCAGAGTACAATGCTCACCTGTAATGAAGACTTTACAGGCAATTTTCCATTAGCGTCACAGGTTCATATTTCCACTTGAGTTGGTGAAGCTCAGTTGCAGAGGGCGCAATAATTTTATACTATAGCTTTTCCCAATGTCTTGGGCTTAACCAACTGCAGATATGAAAATAAGCACACAGTTGTAATTTCTTCATTCTCAAACATTTCTTTCTGGTTGCAATATGTGAATGCAGAGACTGACAACAATGTTTTTTTTCAAACAACGCATAGTCCAGGACCTGAAAAGGCGATACCTCAGAGAAGCTAGCAAAAACCAGATAAAACCAGGGATACAAGACTCTTTCCAATATTGATATCTTCAAGTAGCAACTTTGGTGAACTAACAACCTTTGTAGAAACCAAGAAACTTAAGTTGGAGAAGTGACAAACTGTTCTAATGTGCGCTTTATTATAGCAAAGGCTTTACTTCAAACCGTACGAGAAATGCATGTGTGCCATGGCAGAAGATGGTGATGTCACATTGTGATGGAATACAAGAAAAATCAGATGTGGAACAATCCGACTGATAACAGTCATACATAGGGCTCCATGTACCCATCTTACATCTACAGGAAAGACTTCACAGACTTCTACAATCGAACTGTTGCATACAAAACTAATTATCTTCAACTGAAAACTTGTTTTTGTTTCTACACAGTAACTAGGTCTATGGAGTTTTTAACTTCATTAACGGGATGTGGGCATCTCTGGTGAAGCCAGCATTTATTGTCCATCTTGCAGTTTAGAGTCAACCATATTGCAGTTGGTCTGGAGCCACATATAGGCCAGACCAGGTAAGGATGGTTGCTTCCTTCACTGAAGGACATCAGTGGACCAACAAACGGCAATGGATTCATGGTCATCAATAAATTCTTAATTCCAGATTTTGTTTAAATCATTGAATTCAAATTCCACCATCTGCCTTGGCAGGATTCAAACCTCAGTCCTCAGAACATTAGCCGAGTCTCTGGATTAACAGTTCAGCGATAATACCATTCAGCCATCACCTCCTCACGTCTAGTGACAAGTACAAATTTTAGCATAGTTGTAATCAAGTCAGAAGTTGGTAGGTTCGAGCCTCACTTCAGACTTCAACACAACAAGATACTATGATGAGGGATATATCATCCTTCATATGAAACATAAGCAGCCTGCCTGCCAAGTGGGATGAGAACTATCCCATTCTAATACTTGAAGGAGGAGCTGGGAGCCCAGTGACTGAGCTGACTATCCACCTCCAACAAAAGCCAACAAAAACAAGTCATCTAGCTATACCATATTATTTTACCTGTTCAATAACAATGACTGCCTTTACACCATTCTTAGGACCTGATAAAACATAGCATAAAAGCAAGATTGTTGAGTGTCATGCATGGCTGATAGAATGAATTGTATTTTTATAACAGTTGTATTTATTTTCTTGTTAACAATGATTTTATTCGACATACAAATCAAAGTTTAGAATCATTTCGCACCTTCCATTACCTTGAACACCAATTGTGCTTCATTGAGAAAAACGGATTTATATACTATTTACCAGATTTAGTTGATAAGAAGCATGGCGTTAATCTCTCCTGATGCAGGCACATGTACCATATCTTTTAGTGTTGTAATAGTATAAATTGAAATTAACAAGATTTTAATCAAAGTTAATTCTGTTTTTTAAAAAAACTGAAGTTCTATTACGGAATATTTTTACTGGGGGATCTCTCATGGCCTTAATGGCTGTCAAGTATTGTTTCAAATACTTCAATAAACTTAGCTTTCAGGATGGTAATCACAAATAGATTGCTTAAAAGTTCTTGGAATTAAATTAAATCTTTCTCTATTGAAGTCTTACGACTGGATGCCCCTTTAATCTGACAGGGTGCAAGCATGGCAATAAAAACCCAAATGAGATACATAATGTCTGTGAAGATAATTAGATATAAATCTTTAAAAAGGTAGCAAATAAAATGATATTTGATTGATCAGTTGTTTGAAAGATTTCATTTTTGTTCAGCATAAGCAAATGACATTCAGCATTATTTTTGACTTGTGAAGTTGGCAACACTAAACATATTAACTGGACAAAAAAGGGTCACCATACAATTGCTTTGTGAAGTCATCCATGTCAACACAATTCGTTGCACTTACAAACCAATCAGAATGCTGGAAAAGTTATTCTTCAAAAGCAACTAAAAGGACCAATAAGCAGTAATCATCACAGACAAATAGCAGATGAGATTTTTCAATCAGATTGTTCAAGTGGACCAATCCATTTGACAATAAAAAGCCACTGGTGGGGCTCAGTGGATGTATCAGAAATCAAGGAGGCCTGGGTTCAAGTCCCATTTGGTCCAAACATCTCGTTGACGGATTAGAAAATATCTACCACTAATTAACAGAGGGTTTAATACTTCCTTCTCAGTAACAACCGTTCTCCAAGGGAATGTGTTAATTAAAGGATAAGGGGAACAAAGTGGGAGAATGGAAAAGAGATAAGTGCGTCTACATTTTAAATTACATTCAAAATTCTCTTTAGCAATCACTGGTCAGGTATCTAAATGCCACTCACAGTGCATATATGAGTCCATTGTTCTAACTGCTTTAAAACATCTTGCTGAAGATCCTCATTGAACATCTTTCTGTACAATTGTGGCAATTTCGATAGCCAAATTCCATTACTGTATTTGTCCATGATCTCCTTCAATCGAGACTGTATCAACTCATCATAGCTGGATTGAGGCGGTGATGAATTTGATTTTCTGGAATCTATGTCATCACTCCAAACCACTATAAAAATGTAGGAAAAAAGCACCACAATTTATAACTTGTTTTCACTATAACAATTAAAAAGATCAAATCAACAAATAGGGGTTGTTCATTTAACAGACAGCCTGAACATTATTGGTATGGGTCATGGTAACCCTAGGGTTTATGTAGCTAGTGTTCAGCAGCCTTAATTATTTATATTTGTATGTATTAGACAACAAGCAATAATTCCTCAAGCTGTCATATAGCTGTGAACTCTACCACATGCTGAACCAATATGACAGGATACTGAACACATGCATGTCAGACTAGATGTAATTGAAAGAAAATTAAATATTGAAAGAAGAGACAATTCACATACTATCAATCAAATTAAACATTCAAAGCATCAATCAATGGCCATTTCAATATCTAATATTATTTCCAACCAGAAGGTGGCAGGTTTTGCTTGGAAACAAACCACACTAATAGAAATTCTCTTCCTCTAATCAATCAATAATGACCTTGCAAGACAATGACAGAATGGTCAAAAAGTCAACAAGATGACCCTTGAAGGTCATGACATCATCAGAATAAACAGACACTAAGCTTAAGGAAGGAATATTAGAGGTGAAAGAGGTGAATTTTAAATCCAATTTGTAAGTAACAGGTGGGCTGACAGAAAGAAAACAATTCACATTGTGGAATCTAAATGGCTGAGGGCATATATTTGGGTGGTAGGTTCGAGGGACAGAAAGACTTAAAAGACCCATAGCTCAAGGAATAAAGGGATATTAGAGATTGTAAAGTTAGCCTGCTATTAGCGACAAATAACTGAAAAGAAATTTTGAGAGGTGGCTGAAGTGTCAAGAGGATAATCAGTGCTTATATCAAGCATGTCAAATTGAAAACTTTAGAGAATGAGAGAATGAGTGACAGCAAAGAAAGGGAGATTGGATTGATGAACATGACCATCATGATGAATGTTAAGGTCTTATTTCCAACAAGATCATCAAAGATGCTAATTGTAAAACAAAGCATCAAATAGTGTTTTGTTCTTCACATGAACAATACATTTTTTAAACCCTTGAGCAAAATCCATCACAATGGACAGCTTCAAGTAAAAGTATCCTCGTACATCACTTTCAATACTACTCAAGAGAAAAACAATTCCTCTTGCAGTCCTCTAATGAGTCTCAGTGCAAGCTGGAAGAACAACATTTTCTGCTTGGGAACCCTGCAGCCTTCAGCACTCTCTAACAGAATTCAATACCTTTAGCACCTGAATACCTTCATCCTACCCCAACACCCCTGGCCTGGTCATCACATGGGCTGCTTTCAGCATAGCCAACCCACTTTCATCTATGCATGGTCTCCATTCTCCATTTTTCTCTTTCCCTAGTATACCAATATTATTCCCTTTGTTTGCCTACTCTCTTCCTCTCGGCTTCATCTTCACCTATCCTCTCACTCCTTTATCACCCCACACCCAGCTGTGTTCAGCATATATACCATTTATTTCTAGCTTCCACTGGCTTAGATGAAGGTCACTGGAGCCAAAACATTAGCTCTGCTTTCTCTCCAGAGATGCTGCCAGTCATTTCTGTTTTTGTTTCAGATTTCCAGCATCCACAGTTCTTTGTTTTATTGTTGCAAAACAGGAGTTTACCACTGCTCCCCACAAATCAGTGATGGTAAAGAAAGGCCTCAGAAACAGCAGTATGATAAGGATCTGTTATCTGTTTTAGTTACATTGGTTGAGAAATAACTTATGTACCTCAATGGGGACCCTTTAAGTTTTCAATAGTGTGTTGGGATCTTTTATATTTACCTGATGTATAGACAGAGCCTGGGTTTCATGTTTGTACCTGAAACATTATTATTCTAATCGCATTATTGCACTGGCATGCCAGCATTGCTTGCGTTCCAGTGTCGAATTGAACCCACAACCTAGTGACACAGAAGCAAGGAGTAGAGTTCAGGATTTTCAAGATACTATACCATTCCATTTCCTTCCTTTGAATTCTTCTCTATTTGATGTCTTAATTGGACCTGCTTCTTGATGGATGTCCCTCTTCCTTTCTGTCCTTGTTTTTCACTGTTTTATCTCTTCTTGCCCATTCACTCAGTTTTCCTCCCTTCCATCATCCGGTAATCTCCATGCAAAAGTTTCTAACTGCTAGAGACTACCCATGCACAATTTCACAGATCAAATTATTAGAAACACACACAGATATTTGAAATACTTCTGGAAGAGAGAAGTATCCTTTTATTGGGCAAGTATAATTTTATTGACATTTTAGTGGGCAGCATGGTGGCCCACTGGTTACGACCAGAGTTCAATTCCAGCCTTGGGTGACTGCGAGTGGAGTTTGCACATTGTCCCTATGTCTGCGTGGATTTCTGCCAGGTGCTCTGGTTTCCTCCCACAGTCCAAAGATGTGCAGGTTAGGTGGATTGGCCATGCTAAATTTCCCCGCAGTTCCCAGGGATGTGTAAGCTTCGTGAATTAGCCATGGTAAATGCAGGGGTTACAGGAAAAGGGTAGGGGTTTGGGTGGGATGCTCTTCAAAGGGTTGGTGCAGACTTGATGGGCCAAATAGCCTTTTTCTGCCTGGTAGGGATTCTATGATTTATATTCTGGATGGTTCTGCACCTTGGCAATCTTTTAAAGGCCAGTTGATCAGAGGTTAAGACCAGCATGCTACCTATGAGATAAAAGGTGACGATGAAAGATAAGAATTTTGGAACCCTGGATGACAAGAGATAAATTACAGTTTAATCCAAAAAAAAGTTAGTTTTGGGAAACTGAAATCAGACAAGGCCCTTGAGGAATATAAAGAAAGCGAGAAAAAAATTAAACAAGGAATTAGGAGGGCTAAAACAGGCCATGAAACATCATTGGCATGTAGGATTAAGGTGAATTCCAAGATATTTTATGCCTATGTTGAGACCAAGAAGGTAACTAATGAAAGACTAAGTCCACTCAAGGACAAAGGAGGGAATTCATGCATGGAACCAGAGGAAGTGGGCAAGGTCCTTAATGAGTATTTCGCATTGGCATTCCTGAAGGAGCAGGACATGGATGATGGTAAGCTTCGGGAAGGGTACGTTGATATTCTAGGGTATGTCAATATTAAGGTGGTGATGGTGTTGGGAGTCTCCTAAATGTTAAAGTAGGTAAGTCACCAAGGTCTAATGTGATTTTTTCGCAGGATATTAAGGGAGATAAGGAGGAGACGGAGGACCATGACAGAGATCATTGCATCCTCTTTGTGGGCGGCACGGTGGCACAGTGGTTAGCACTACTGCCTCACAGCGCTAGAGACCCGGGTTCAATTCCCGCCTCAGGCGACTGTGTGTGGAGTTTGCATGTTCTCCCCGTGTCTGCGTGGGTTTCCTCCGGGTGCTCCGGTTTCCTCCCACAGTCCAAAGATGTGCAGAGTCAGGTGAATTGGCCACGCTAAATTGCCCGTAGTGTTGGGTAAGGGGTAAATGTAGGGGAATGGGTGGGTTGCGCTTCGGCGGGGCGGTGTGGACTTGTTGGGCCGAAGGTCCTGTTTCCACATTGTAAGTAATCTTTCAGAACAGGTGAGGTCCTCGAGGGAAAATAGCCAATGTTGTTCCTTTGCTTAAGGACGAGAACAGGGAAAATCCAAAAAATGATAGACTGGTGAGTCTTACATCAGAAGTAGGGAAATTACTGGAGAAGATTCTTAGGATTTAATCACATTTGGAAAAGAATGGATTTAATAGGGATCATCAGCGTGGCTTTCTGCAGGGCAAGTTTCGTCTCAAGTTTGATTGTTCTTTTTGACGAAGTAATGATGATCATTTGTGAGGATAGGGCAGAGGAGGTTATTGACATGGACTTTACTAAAACATTTGACAAGATCTTTCATGACAGGCTGGTGCAAAAGATGAAGTCACATGAGATCCACAATGAGCTGGTAAACTGCATACATATTTAGCTTGCTCAAAGAAGACACTAAGTTGTTTCAGAGCATTGTTTTTCTGACTCAAAGTCTATTGACTAGTGATGTTCCACAAGGATCAGTGTTGGGATCACTGTTGTTGGTATATAAATTATTTGTATTAAAATGTAAATGGTGTGATCAGTAAGTTTGGAGATAGCAAGAAAATTGGTGGAGTTGTGGATAGTTAGGAGGATTGTCAAAGGATACTGCAGGTTATAGATCAGTTTGAAAGTTGGATGAAGAAACGACAGTTGTAGTTTAATCTGGACAAGTGTGAGATGAGGTAGTTTGGGGAGGTCAAATCCAACAGCACAGTATGCAATAAATGACGGGACCCTTAGGAGCATTGATATACAAAGGAATCCTTGGGTGCAAGTGCATAGTTCCCTGAAATGTCAACACAAGTGGATAAAGTGATAAAAGATAGAAATGATATGGCATGCTTGCCTTCATCAGTTGAAGCAGCGAGCATAGAAGTTGGGAGAAAACTTTAGTTTAGGCAACATTTGGAGTATTGTGTGCAGTTCTGGTCACCACGCTATGGATGTGGAGTCTTTGGAGACATTACAAAAGAGGTTTTAACAGGTTGTTGCCTTAATTAGAATGTAAATGCTACAAGGCGAGGTTGGACAAATTTGCTTTCGCTAGAGTGGTGAGGCTGAAGGGCAGTCTGATAGCAAAATAGAAAATTCGAGAGGCATGCACAGGGTGGATAGTTGGAACTTTTTCCCTTAGTGGAAATACTACGCAGCATAGATTTAAGGTGAGAGGGGAATAGCAAAGGAGGTGTGCATGCAAAGATTTTTTTTAAAGAATAGAGGGTCATTGGTGCTGGAGTGCATGCCAGGGAGGTGGACGCAGCAGATATGATAGCAACATGTAAGAGGCATTTAGACAGACACATGAACAGGCAGGGAAATGAGGGATACGGACCACATGCAGGCACAGGGGAAGAGTTTAGAATGGCATTGTGATCGGCACAGACAGAGTAAGCCAAAGGACTGGTCCTATGCTGTATTGTTTTATGCTCTGTACATGCCTTCAACCATCAGTTACAGCTTTTGGACAAAAATATCTAGGTGAGGTCGAGACAAAAGCTTTGAAGTAAAAAAAAATTAATATAGTTGTTACGTGAGAAAACATTTCAATACATAGTTATCAATCCTAACTATTTTTGGCATTTATGTTGTCCTTAATTCAGAGACATTGTGTGTATTTAAGGGTGAACTGGATAGATTCTGATCAGGAGGAGAATAAAGGGCCATCATGAATGCGCAGAAACATGGATGTGAGGAGTGTCGGATCAACCATGTTCCTACTGAATGATGGAGTAGGCTCAAGGGACCGAATAACCTACTTCAGTTCCTATTTCTTAGGGTTTCAATTTGGGCATTAGAAATTCCATGAACCACAAAAGACCAAAGATGAATTTATTTTCATAAATAATGAGATTCAATTGATAATTTAATATAAAAAAACACCACAATGGCACAGGAAGACCATCATAAAATTCAGATTGCAATTATAAATGATTATGGAGCACGTTTTCATTATTAACACTGAAATTCATTACTTGAATATTTATGGTCATGAATTGCACAATGCACGAAGTAAAGCCATCCACATACCACTATATTCACTTGGTGTGTTTTTTGCTAAGTGCACCTGAAGTTCTTTTTGAAATCTTGGAGGAAACGTCATGGTTGGCCTTTTTTCAGATCTATAAACCAAGAAAGCAAAATTATACCAAGATTAGGAATCCAAGAAAAAAGGAAAAGAATAAAAGGAGATTTTGAAAATGCTTTGTACGTTCAGGAACTTGTGATCGATCAGTATCCAGATTGGAACTGTTAAAACATTATGTGAAATATGCATTGGTTCAGAATAATGTCAACACTTGTCAGTTCCAAGTGGTTTACATGGTCTGGCAAATTATAGATCATAATCATTGCAGACAAATGATCATAGATCAGAAGTTTTAAAAGAGCCAATCCAGGCATTATGGATACGTTCAATATATATCCAAACAAATTCAAAAGCATATTTCACTAATTGAAATGCTATTAAGTATATTAAGTACCGCTTTTGAACTCTGGCTCAGATTCTTTAAATCCCACTACTTCATAAGTGAAACAAATACAAGCAAACAAAGCAACAACTACAGGAATTCCAGAGTAAGGATAAACCTCCACTGAGGGAGTGTGACAGAAGTTCACCAGATTAACTCAAATTTCAGGGGTACGTAGGTTAGGTGCGTCAGTCATGGGAAATGAGGAGTAGTAGGGTAGGGAAACAGGTCTGGGTGGGATACTTATTGGAGGGTTGGTGCGGACTTAGTGGACCAAATTGCCTGTTCCCACACTCTAGGGATTCTATAAATTATACAACTGTCCTTTGAGGGGAGCTATAAGGAAAGGCTGAATAGGCTGGGGCCTCTCTTTCCCTGGAGCATCAAAGGCTGAGGAATGACCTTATAGAGGTTTATAAAGTCGGGGGGCGGCATTGACAGGGTGAACGGTCATGGTCTTTTTTCTCAGGGTAAGGAGTCTAAAGGTTAGAATTAGAATGAAGTTTTATTATCACATGTACTCAAGTAAAGAAGTACAGTCAAAGGTTTACAATATCATGGTGCTAAAGTACCTAGGTACAAATCTTAGATACAAAAAGAGAAATAAAGAAGAGAAAAGTTACATTATGGTGACTTAAGCTGAGAGGGGAAAGATTTAAAAAGAACCTGAGGGGCAACTTTTGCCACACTATGGTATGTGTGTGAAACAAGCTGCCAAAGGGAGTGATGGAGGCGGGCACAATTCCAAGTTTAAACGGCTGAAAATGTGTTGCTGGAAAAGCGCAGCAGGTCAGGCAGCATCCAAGGAACAGAAGAATCGACGTTTCGGGCATAAGCCCTTCTTCAGGAATGAGCAAAGTGTGTCCAGCAGGCTAAGATAAAAGGTGAGGAGGAGGGACTTGGGGGAGGGGCATTGGAAATGCGATAGGTGGAAGGAGGTTAAGGTGAGGGTGATAGGCCGAAGACGGGGTGGGGGCGGAGAGGTCGGGAAGAAGATTGCAGGTCAAGAAGGCAGTGCTGAGTCCGTGGGTTGGGACTGAGACAAGGTGGGGGGAGGGGAAATGAGGAAACTGGAGAAATCTGAGTTCATCCCTTGTGGTTGGAGGGTTCCCAGGCAGAAGATGAGGCGCTCTTCCTCCAACCGTC